>NC_056747.1:1277977700-1278037700 GCF_019279795.1 Protopterus annectens
TCCCCAGTCTTTCTTGCCGTGTGGTGATAGCAGTTTGCAAGTGCCGGTTGGCTGACTCCTGAAATTAACGTACTTCAGTCCGAAGACTTTCTTCTCCTACTCAAAGCTAAGTACCCCGTTGGGGAAACTTTTTTTTCTTCCTCCAGTCCAATGTCAGAAAAAGTTAATTGTATTTCATGTGGGAAGCAAATACCTCATAAGGATTTTCATTCTTACTGTATTCCTTGCTTAGGCCCTGACCACGACGTAGCTAGTTGTTGGTTTTGTGCTAGATTCAATCAACGTACAATTAAACGAAGGTACGATTTTGCATTTCATTACTTCGGTAGGTGTTTTAATTCTAAAATGTCGTCTGATACGGTTCCGGCTACCAGAGTTCACAAATGACGCAAGGATAAAGACAGGCCTCCGAGGTCCAAATCAGACGATGTTATACAAGCAGAGCCAGCTTCAGGTTCGGCCGTCGTCAGTGAGGTGCTTTTGCAGCCCCTGTCGTCGGCCATTTTGGAACCGATGGCCGAAACGGACTCCCAGGAGGAGCCAACTAGGCCTTTGAATATTTCTGTTGCAGGACCTTCGGACAATGCTCCTTCGGATGGGTCCGGAGCCGCTGTGCAGGTACCGGCTTCCGAAGGGGTTTTCAGGCCTCCTCAGCTTCTAATAAAGGCAAAGCCAAAGGCAAAGACTCCTTCCAAATCAAAGACTGCAGCCCAGGCCTCTTCTGATCCAGCACCCAAGTCTCAGAAACAGTTACTTAAGCTGGCGGAGGACTTACTTACTATGATTAGGGGTTCACATTCCCCTCCAGATAAAAGGGTTCACATCCCCCTCCAGATAAAAGGCCAAGGCAGGAAGTTTATTATGACTCCTCTGATCAGGCTTCTGTTTCTTCAGTTTCTTCTTCTGACCAGGAATATTCTTTCCCTCCTTATGAGGATTCTGATGCTGAGGAATCCATTCCTTCAGCTTCTCCCCCTGAGGATTTCTCTTTTGGGGAAACTTTGCATGAAATGAGGGAACATTTTCACTGGGAAGGACAGGAGTACTCGGATCTAAGAAAAGACTAAGGGATTTTCTTCTTCTTCCCCAACATAGACCCCTGGCTATTCCTCCTATTTTGGATATTGTGGATGATGCTTTTTCGGAGACTAACTTAACTCCTGACTCTTTTCCTCCAGCTCCTGTTAAGCCAGACAGATATTATAGGGTTCCTGATTCCCACCAGTTTTTATACAAGAATCCTACTGCTGACCCTGAAACCATTTCTCAGGGTCCTAAGGGTGTTAAGGCCTCTTCTGCTAAAAACCCCATTCCCACTGAGAAGGATTCCAGATCTTTAGAAAGATGGGGCACAAAAGTGTACACTTCTGCTACTTTATCTATTAGGGCTTTAAACTGTCAGTTTCATATGCTGAAGTACCAGCAATTTCTCCTGTCTGTTTTAAAACAAAAGCTAACTTCCATTTCCGCCTGTGCAGATAAGGAATTACATGACTTATTACATGCCACTGAACAAGTTGGGAAGCATGGTTTACAGTGTGGATTTGATGCCTTGGAGGCTTCTTGTAGGGCTGCTGCCTCTGGCACAGTCATTAGAAGGCATGCATGGTTAAAGGAACAAAATTTGCCAGATCAAGTAAAAGCTAAATTATTGGATGCTCCTGTTCAGCATAATGTTTTGTTTGGATCTAAAGCTGAAGAGGTGATAAAGAAGATAAGAGGACAAGGCAAAATCCATGCAAACAGTTAAAGATTTCTTACAAGTACAGCCACCCAGATTTAGTAGGAATTGGCCTACAAAAAAATGGCTCTTTCCCAATTCAGACAGGCCTCAGAGGGGTAGATACAGACGCTCCCGAGGAAGGCCTCAAATGCAAGCCTCTTATAGATCAAGACAGTGGTCTGCTTCCACCCCTAGGGGAGGAGAGGACAGGTCACAAGCTCATAGAAAGCAGACTCAATGACTCCCTCTGTTGGGCTGCAGGAACTTCTTGCCTGGAAGCCCCTCTTGGAGGAAAACTTTCCCTTTTTCACCTAAATTGGACTCCTATAACCCAAGACAAGTGGGTTCTGGATGTGGTTTCAAGAGGTTACAAATTCCATTTTCATACCCTACCAAGACCAAGCGGATGGCCAGATCTTCCAAAACATCAATGGTTAGAGGCCTTAAACCAGGTGGAAGCTCTCTTGGCTATGAAAGCCATAGAACTAGTTCCACTTTCAGAGAGGGGACAAGGTTTTTACTCAAGGCTCTTTCTAGTCCCCAGGAAGCAAAATTCATGGAGACCCATTCTGGATCTGTCAGTCTTGAACACTTTCCTCGAGATACCAAAATTCAAGATGCTTACTCTACAGCAGCTACTTCCAATGCTGACCAAAAATGCATGGATGGTAACTTTGGATTTAAAGGAGGCATACTTACACATTCCCATCAGGCAGGAATGCAGAAAATACCTCAGGTTCAAGGCCTGATCGAGGCACTGTCAATTCTCTGCGCTGCCCTTTGGATTGTCTACTGCGCCCAGGGTCTTCACCAAATGCCTGGCTCTAGTAGTAGCTTATTGCAGACTCAAGGGAATTAAAATTTACCCTTATCTGGACGACTGTCTTATTCGGGCAGACAGCAAGGATGTCTTACTCCAGCATCTAGAGTTTGTTCAGAATCTTCTCAAGTTCCTGGGATTCACTGTAAACATAAAGTCAAATTTGACACCCTCGCAACAGATAATTTTTCTGGGCGCTTCTCTAAACACAACAACCCAGATGGCATTTCTGACATACAAAAAACAATTACAGCTGGCTTCAACTTTCAAAACCTTGGCAACATTAACTCAGCTATCTGCAAGGAGATTCCTGCAGGCTTTGGGTTACATTGCCTCCTGCATCCTTCTCGTACCATATGCAAGACTACATATGAGGAAAATACAGTGGTACCTAAAAAGTGTATGGTCTCGGCATTGCCACAGTTTTGACATACAGATCTCCGTCCTGCCTTGTCTCCAAAAGGAATTCCTTTGGTGGTCCAAGGCATGTACTCTAAACAAAGGAAAACCCTTCTGTCTGCCTTCTGCCACTCAGATACTAACCACGAACGCCTCAGATTATGCATGGGGAGCCCATTTTCAGGGCAACTGTCTGCAGGGCCTTTGGACAAAGGATCAGAAGCACCTGCATATCAATTTAAAGGAAATGTTAGCCGTTCAGAAAGCTCTGTTGGCCTTCAGGAATCCTCTACAACCAGGACAACTACTGATACGGACAGACAACACCACAGTTATGTGGTACATAAACAAGCAAGGGGGATCTCATTCCTACCCCCTTTGCAGACTAGCCATGGATCTATGGAACACAGCTCTAGCTTGCAATCTGGACCTTCAAGCTCAGTTTCTACCAGGGAAGCAAAACTTCTTGGCAGACAGTCTGAGCAGAAACCTATCGGACCCACACGGATGGATGCTGGACACCGAAATATTCAAGATGATTACAGCAGTCTGGGGATGTCCTCACATAGACCTCTTTGCATCCCACCTCAATCATCAACTACAGATTTTTTGCACCAGGACATTCCACGAACTAGCTTGGAAAGTGGATGCTCCATCATTCAGTTGGAGAAACCTCTCTGGGTATGCCTTTCCGCCTCTTCATCTTCTTCCACGGGTATTATTAAAGATCAAACAGGACAAGCCCAAGATGATAATCTTGCTGGCCCCAAATTGGCCTCGACAGTTTTGGTACCCAACACTGAAAAACCTTTGTCTGGAGCCTCCTTGTGTTTTACCACAGACTCCGAACCTTCTGTCCCAACACCAGGGTCAGGTTCTGCACTCCCATGTCAAAACTCTCAGCCTGGCGGCCTGGTTAATCCAGGGTCTTTGATTCATTCTTTCCTACCCAAGCAGGTTATGGATGTCATTTTAGAAGCCAGACGTCCTAGCACTAGAAAATCTTATGCAGGAAAATGGAAAATATTTTGTTCCTGGATGCAGGCTCAGGATTCTGATCCTCTTATTCCTAACATTCCTCTGATTTTACTTTACCTTACAGACCTCTTACATAAGGGTCTCTCTTTCTCTTCAATAAAGATACATGCCTCTGATATTTCTGCTCATTATAATACAGACCCTCCAATCTTTTCCCACCAGCTCATGAGACAGTTTCTCAGAGGAGCTAAGAACTTAAGGCCCCCTAGATCTCCTCCCATTCCTGCTTGGAATCTCAACTATGTTTTGGAAAAACTCACCTTGCCTCCTTTTGAGCCTGCTGCCACAGCTGACATCAAGTTTTTATCTTGGAAGACAGCTATCCTGTTAGCTCTGACCTCTGCCAGGAGAGTCTCGGAGTTGCAAGCTCTCATGGCTGTGGAACCTTATATTATTTTTCATCAAGACAGGGTGTCTTTAAGGACTAATCCTACTTTTATGCCTAAGGTGATTTCCAAAGTGGCTTTAAATCAAACTATTCACTTGCCAACTTTTTTCCCCACTCCTCAAAATAAGGGGGAAAGGATCTTTCATTCCTTGGATGTACACAGACAACTACGTTTTTACCTGGACAGAACCAAGGACATCAGGAAATCAGAGCAATTGTTTGTTTCTTATGCTTCAAGTTCCCATGGTAAAGCTATTTCAAAACAGACCATTTCCAAATGGATTGCTCACGGAATCAGATTTTGCTATTCACACCATGGAAAGCAAATCCCAGGGAGTATAAGGACTCACTCTACCAGAGCTGCTGCCACTTCAGCTGCCTTCCTCAGGGGAGTTCCTACCAAAGACATTTTGGAAGCTGCAACTTGGAGTTCAGTGCATACTTTTTCCAAGCACTACAATCTACCTCTTTACTCTAAGTCTAGGGCAGGCTTTGCTTCTGCTGTCTTGCAGGGCCTTTTAGCCGCCCCCTCTCCTTTATGACCACCTCCCTTTTATTCTGCTTTGGGATTCAACCCTACAGTCATGACTGCAACAGTGAAACACGATGAACATAGTACAGTTGTGTACACTTACCATAAATGTAGATGTTAGAGTGTCTTCACTGTTGCAGTCTGGGTTTCCCTCCCTCCTGTCCCCTCTTATTTTTTTCTTTTGTGTAGTTCCCTTCTTTACCCTTCTTTTGTGGTGTATTTGCAAAGGGTATGGGATCTTTCTCATTTTGGAGCACCTGACATTTGGGGCAAGAAAAACTGGAGAACATGGCGTCGGCTGTCAGCTTTGTACTACTGGCGCTCTGACGTCAGGGAGCATGGCTGAACAGCCGACGCCGGACCCAGACTTTGGGATTCTGGCCGACAGAGGACTGTCTGCCGGCAGGGGAGAACCCTACAGTCATGCTGCAACAGTGAAGACACTCTAACATCTACATTTATGGTAATTGTACACAACTGTACTTTCCCGGGGGTCCGTTGTGGCTCCACCTTTGTGGAGCGGGATAACTGTTGCTGTGCAACACTCTATGGGTACGTAGCCTGTAGGGAGACTTGAGTTTTTACACTCTGTTTAGGTGAGGGTTACAGCCTGGGACTCCGTCCGGTCCCATTGAAGCTGTGTTTTTGGCTTTGGATAGGGTTGTTTTAACCTGTGTGTCAGTGATTGCCGGGGCTCTACATTCTTCTGGTATGGTTATGGGCCCTTTAGGGGGTGAGAGGTGGGTGAAGTTTGCACTAAACCGGTCTGCCAGAATGTTGGCAATATCAGTCGGTTCAGTGTATTTTGTTCCATTCTGCATTAACAAAGAGCAGATCTGAGAGTTTCCACTTAGGTTCTTGACATAGATAAGGAAAGCTTTGTGGTTGTCTTTGGAGTCCTTGGCAAATTTTCTTTCGAAGCTAGCCTTGGATGATTTTATGAGGGATCATAGTTTCTTGCTGATTTTCCTCTCTTCTGTACTAGTTTCCTCCTATTGTATAGCTTGTTTATGGCAGGGGTCCACCAGACTAGTTTCCTTTTCTTGGAGGAGTGAGTCTTGGTTTTGCTTGGGATAGCACGATCCATGCATTCTTGCAGGTGCTCAGAGTGCCTTTGTAAGGGATTCAGCAGCTTGGACAGTGTTGTCCTTTAGCATGGGGGCTGTGAACCTTTCCACCTCAGTCTTAAGTAATGTGAAGCTTGCTTTTGAAAAGTTTTCACAGTGATTTCCTTGATTGGGGGTGGGGGCGGAATGTGGATATCCAGAGTGATTAGTCTATGGTCTGATCTAACCAGCGCGGGGTTGACCTCCAGTGTGGAACACCGGTCGCCCATGTTGGTGATGACCAGGTTCAATATGTCGTCACCTCTGGTGGGGGTGTTGACCAGTTGATCCACGGCATTTGAGTTTATAAATTCTAGGAAGCGTTGGGCAAGGGAGTTAGTACTTGAATAGTTCTCCCAGTTAATGTTTGGATAATTTGAAATCACCCAATATTAGGGCGTTTGGTAGGACCCTCATATTTTCCAGTGTCTCCAGAAACGTGGAATGGGTGTCCTGGGTCATGGTTGGTGATCTGTAGCAAGCTACAGTTTGAATTGCAGTTTTGCTCGTTGCTAGTTGCACATGGATGATCTCTGAGGCATTGTGCTGCGCCACTAACCTGGAGGTATGGGTATCCTTGATGAATATGGATACACCACCGCCTTTTGTGTTTCGGTCTGGGTTCTGTGGCCGAAAACTATGGTATGAGTTATAGCCTGGTAGTGCTAGGGTGCTCTCTGGAGCCTTAAACCAGGTTTCTGTTACTGCACAGATATCTGTGTTCTCTATACTGAGGAGTGCTTCGAGTGCATGCATTTTGAGGTTTAGACTTCTGGCGTCGAGTAGCATTACCCTTAGTTTTTGGTTACTTGTGCTATTTACGGTGGTGGGTTTGTCTTTTGAGCCTTGCCTAAAAAAGGCACTATGGGGGCAGCAAAAGCCTTGGCCAGTATTCGAAAGCCTAAGGGTGACAGGTGCAAGCCATCTCTTGCGAAGCAGTGTAGCTTGTCGAGCATGTCATCCCAGGTGGACAGATACTGGTTCCCCTTTGAATGACACCAGAAACTTAGCCAATTGTTGAAATTGATCATTTTTCTTTTTACTGTGGCATCATTCTTGGTGAGGGCAGGATGCTACTCAGGGTCAGAGTCATACCGGCTTGGGCTGCGTGATCAGAGAGCTCTTCCATGTCTCTCTTTCATGTAGTCCAGGGAGGTACGTCTCAGATCATTCACACCAACATGGACAATGACCGAGTCGTATTTGTACTTGTTCTGGAGTGACCTGAATGCTTGTGTTATGTGGCAGATCCTGGCGCTTGACAGGCAGCTAACTGTAACCTTTTCCTTGTCCAGCCTAGTTAGTGGGAGATCAGTGTGCCTGACTATAGAGTTGCCTATTACTAGTCTGTTGGGTATGTTATTTTTCCTTAAGGGCTGTGATTGCATGGCACACTGATTAAGTGAAGTATTCATGGTTTGTGATGGGGTGTGGAGGTTGCTTGGGTGTCTGCTTTGGAGGTCTCTGTTGGTTTGCAGATTTTTATTTAGAGCCTCCAAGTATGTTTTCGTGTATTTGTGTGTTATTTGCCGGTGTTGGTTTAGTAGGTCTATGTGAGACTGGTGGTGTGTTGCAAGTGTTTTCCTTCTCCTCTTGATGGTCAGTTCCAGTCTTGGGTTGTGAGAGCTTTGTCTCCAGTTTGGCTGTATGATTGCATCTCTCGCATATTTTAGTGTTTGGTGGTAGGAGGAGAGGGTTGTCTGTGTACATGAAGCAGTTGTAACATTGCCTCAAAATGCCCAGATTCCCCAGTTGGACTGGAGAGTACATCTGAATCTGCCTTTTGGGCATGCCTGAATAGGTAAAGTGAGTTGTTTTACTGATTGGCTGGTAGAGACGAATAGAGAGCCTTGTCCTTCTGTAGAGTATGGGGGGGGGGTCTAGTGCTACGGTTAATTAGTGCTTTCTATGAGTTTTGAGCAAGTGCTGGGCTGTGAAGTGAACGTTTTGTCCGCTTAAGTTGAAAGTTTGGCTAGTTCCAAGGGAAAAATTGAAATGTAGACTTCACTGAGCCGGGAATAGTTTAACCCTAGCTAACCGGCGGTGCCCAGCGTGCAAAACCGTGAAATGCTTTTTTTATAGCAGGGAAATGAAAGAGAGAAATTAGCTTAAAATGGCCAGTAAACTACTAACTTCTGGGCTGAAACCACTCCTCCGGGGACAGATAGGCTGCTCAAAGCTCCCCTCTCTCACAGGTGAACAGAGAAACTTCCTTCTATCCAAGTAAAGTATGGGCAACACAGAAACTTGTAACACAGCCCTGAATTTAGCAATAACCTGAAAACTGGACTATATTAGTTAAGAAAGGCTGAAAACAAGTGTGTGTGTGTGTGTGTGTGTGTGTGTGTGTGTGTGTGTGTGTGTGTGTATTTTTTTGTTGTTTTTTCCAGAAAATTAAAGTAGATACAATAAAAAAGAAACCACTTTAAATGCACAGAAATGGCTGTTGCACTTTAGTGTGTAGCCTACAGCAGTTAAACAGATTATTTAAACGCAAAAATGACTTGGTTCAAGTGCAGGCAGCAAATAAGTACAATATGTAGCAGAAACGAGCTTTTTAAATGACAGAAACGCTAAACAATTGGTGTTTTAGGCGGAATTAGTTGAAGACAGGAAGGAAATGCAGAAAAATTAAACTTAATCACTCCAAATTCTCTTTTGTCTCTCTGCTGCTGTAGAACTCTGCAGGATACCTGGCAGGCACTCACTGAGCTGAATACAAGTGCAAATAAACTGTGCAAAATTGTTTTTTATAGCAGGGAAATGAAAGGGAGAGAAATAGCCCAAAATGGCCAATAAACTACTGACTTCTGGGGTGCAGCAAACAAGGCACACACATTTCGGAAAGAAACAGTTCAAATAAGCAGGCACAATAAGCCTGTAACCAGAAATTCCCAGCTCAGAAGGGCAGAAACTAGCCTCTCCTCCCACAAGAGTGCAGACCACAAACCTTAATGTAAAATAACTGGCCTAGAGCTCAAGTGCTTAACCAGAACTAATACACTTTTAGAATAACAGACACTGAGCCTTCAATCAGCAATTCCCAACTTAGAAGGATATAAGATACCTGTCCTGCCACAACAGTGCAGACCACAAACCTCCTCAGTGTAAAGCAACTGGTCTGAAGCCCAAGTTTTAACCAAAAGACTTAGAATAACAGTTACAATTTAACCAGGTTACTACCAAGCAATAATAAATGCGGCAGAATACACACAATTGAGTACTTTTAAGAAGAGACAAAAGCAAAATAAAGTAGGAAGAAACACAAATACAGTAAAAGCGGGTAAAGTGCAATTTTTTTTTTACAGTAGAAAACGAGCAAACTGATTTAAACAAATTACCCAATTAAACCACTAAAAAACCTCAGAACTGACCCCTGTTTCAGCAGTCTTCAATCGGGCAAGTTCAGGGCCTAAGGTGGATATGCCTACTCAGATGCTCTCTCTGTATTGGGCAGGATGAGCTAATGAGACTAGACTAGGATAGAGCTGGGACAGGGCTGAACAGATGGGAATGGTAGGAGTGTCTGAAATCAAAATATGATCTCACTGTACTCGGGTGAGTAAACAAATGGGCCTGGGATAGGGCTGAACAGATGGGAATGGTAGGAGTGTCTGAAATCAAAATATGACCTCACTGTACTCGGGTGAGTAAACAAATGGGCCTGGGACAGGGCTGAACAGATGGGAATGGTAGGAGTGTCTGAAATCAAAATATGACCTCACTGTACTCGGGTGAGTAAACAAATGGGCCTGGGACAGGGCTGAACAGATGGGAATGGTAGGAGTGTCTGAAATCAAAATATGACCTCACTGTACTCGGGTGAGTAAACAAATGGGCCTGGGATAGGGCTGAACAGATGGGAATGGTAGGAGTGTCTGAAATCAAAATATGATCTCACTGTACTCGGGTGAGTAAACAAATGGGCCTGGGATAGGGCTGAACAGATGGGAATGGTAGGAGTGTCTGAAATCAAAATATGATCTCACTGTACTCGGGTGAGTAAACAAATGGGCCTGGGATGGGGCTGAACAGATGGGAATGGTAGGAGTGTCTGAAATCAAAATATGATCTCACTGTACTCGGGTGAGCAAATGAGATGGGCCCAGGAGGAGTGTTCAAACGCACATTTATAGGGGGGGGGCGGCCAATTTCAAAGCCATTAAGATTAATACCAAAACAAGAACAGGGAGGGAGGGTGAGGAAAGCTAACTGCAGTCACAGAGAGAACTTAGAATTTTCAGTGAACAAATAAGCAGATAAATGCAGTACTATTTTAACACAATATTCAATGAAACAAAACAGAAAAAAATGCAGTGCTATCTTATAACACTGCAAGTTTGTACTTATCTCAGCTTGTAATAAAGTTGTTGCAGCTCAAGTATGCAACTATTCAGCAGAAATAATTTCAGATAAGGGATTAAGACTTTAAGGCACAGAGAAGCCCTCTAGGCTAAGACATCTACACCGAATATCAATGAAGTGAGAAGAATAAACCAACTAACTGCAGATACAGAGAGGACTCACAATTTTCAGTGAACAAATAAGCAGATAAATGTAGTACTATTTTTAACACAATATTCGATTAAAACAGAAAAACATGCAGTACTGAAGTTTGTACTTATCTCGGCTTGTAATAAAGTTGTTGCAGCTCAAGTATGAAACTATAGTTGGAGTTTTTTGAGTCTGTCCACATAGGACAAGTATTTAATGCCTAGGATCCTCTTTGTGAGGTACTTTTTCGGCCTCTCCAGTTGTTGCAGGTGTCTAGTGAGGTCCATGGCAAATGGGGCATTGTACTTTATGACTGGCCTAATGAGGGAAGAGGGAACAATGACCTCTTTCTTCCTGGATGCAAAACCCTTAGTAATGAAATGTGCCACATAGGACTTTCTGACTAAAGTGGCAATGTGGTGGTCAAAATAGAGGTTTATGTCCACCTGTGTTCCCAGATCTCTTATAACCCCTTCTGTGTTCAGTGGGCTACCATCATTGTGGTAATTCATGGGAGCCGGGTTTTTCCCAAAGGGGATGATGACACCTATTTTGGCATTGAGCTTAAGGGCATGGTTCTGACACCAGTCTATGGTATTGGTGAGGCCTTTCTGTAGGATGTCGATGTCACCTTAGTTAATAATAGCTCCCAACCTGCAATCGTCTGCGAACTTTGTCAGCCAGAGCCCCCTCGTGTTGACCTGGACTTCAGAGAAGTAGATACCAAACGGGAGAGGACCCAGGACCGAACCCTGTGGGACTCCACTCGTGACTGGTTGCCAACTGGTTGGAGTCTGCTACTTTCACACTGTGGGTTCTATCTATGAGCCAGTTTGCAACCCATCTAGTGATATAGGGGTTGATGCCAAGCTTAATGAGTTTTTCTGTGATTCCTAAGTGGGGAATGGTATCAAAGGCCTTTGCCAGATCAGTGTAGGCTGTATGAACCACCTTGCCTTCATCCACAGCTCTGTCGACTGAGTCAAAGAAGTCGACCAAGTTGAGCAGACAACTCCTCATAAAACCAAACTGTGTGGGATGCAGTGTTTGGAGATTCCTTATATCCTTGATGTTCTTCATACCACATTGCTGCAGTCCTAACACTTGGGGTAGTCCGCTGTCCCAGTCGGCCCGAATACCAAAGTATAAGGCTGACGTCGGTCAAGGCGCATTAGTCTGACGTCAGGACGTCAGGGTACAAATGCGCATGACCGACGTCATTTCCCCAGTCTTTTTTGCCGCATGGTCCGATGCAGAAGCAGTTTTGCAAGTGCAGGTTGGCATTCTGAGATTTTCCGAAGTCGGAGTTTCAGACCGAATCCAAGTTGGCTAAGTACCCCGTTGGGGAATATTTTGGTTTTTCTTGCCTCAGTATTTACCGGATGTCAGAAAAAGTGAATAACTGTATTTCTTGTGGGAAACAGATACCTCATAGGGATTACCATACCTTGTGTATACCTTGCTTAGGGCCTGAGCACGACGTTGTTGGCTGTCGCTCTTGTGCTAGATTTAACAAACGCACTATAAAGAGAAGATTAGATTGTGCCAGGTTAGTTTTTGGGAAGCGGTGTAATTATAAAATGCCGTCGGATGCTCCGGCCCGCTTAAAGCGCAAGGGCAAAACAGCAAAGCCTAGGCTGGAAGAACCGTCCAGGACGCCGGTGGTTTAGAGGGCTCGGTGGAGCCAGGGGTTCAGCCAGAAATTTCTTTGGAATCCCAGGGAGAGACTTTATTACTGCAAGATGTGACCTCTCAGGAGGTAGGCCAGGCGGAAGGGGCTTCTCAGGTAGCTGTTCTTCCCTCCCTTCCTAAGGTGGTTAGGCCCTCCCCTGCTGTTTCCAAGGCTTCTCCCAGGGGCAGGCCAGGTTTTGTTTCAGGTGTTACCCCTAGTTCTTCAGGGTCTGTACCTAAGAAGCATATGCTTAAGATGGCAGAAGATTTGATTACAATGATTAGAGGTTCTATGCCTCCTGATAAGAGGCCTAGGGTGGAACCTGAGCTTGGGAGTTTTGAGCAGTGTTCGATGCTTCTGAGTCTTGACTGAAGACTTACAGGAGTATTCCCCTTACTCTGATTCTGATGTAGATGAATTCTACTCCTTCTGCTTCTCCTCCTGAGGATTTTTCATTTTCAGAGACTCTTCATTCCATGAGGGAGCATTTTAAATGGGAAGGTCAGGATTTCTCTGATTCCAGGAAAAGGCTTAGGGAATTTTGTTTCTTCCCCAGCATAGGCCTTTAGCTATACCTCCTGTTCTAGATGTGGTGGAGGATGTTTTGCAGAGGCTTCTCTGAACCCTGACTCTTTGCCTCCTGCTCCAGTTAAACCGGATAGATATTATAGGGTGCCTGAAGCTCATAAGTATCTTTTAAGAGTCCTAGGGCAGACCCAGAAACTGTTTCACAGGGGCCTAAAGGTGTTAAGGCTTCTGTTGTTAAAAATCCTGTTCCTCCAGATAGAGGCAAGGGCTTTGGATAGATGGGGAAAGAAAGTGTATACTTCTTCCACTTTGGCCATGAGAGCTTTAAATTGCCAGTTTCACATGTTGAAATACCAAAATTATCTCCTTTCACAATTAAAGTCTAAGGTAGATGCTTTGGCGGAAGGTATTGAGTGTAAAGAGTTGCAGGATTTAGTTCATGTTTCTGAACAGGTGGGTAAGCATTCTTTGCAATGTGGTTTTGATGCTGTGCAGGCCTCTTGAGGGTGGCTGCCACTGGTTCGGTTCTTCGAGGCACGCCTGGTTGAGGGATCAGAATTTAGCTGAGCATGTGAAAACAAGGATTTTAGATGCTCCTTTACAATCTGATGTGTTGTTTGGTTCCTGTGGAAGCAGTTCTAAAGAAAATGGAAGACAAGGCTAAGTCTATGCAGACTGTTAAAGATTTTTGCAGGTTCAGCCTCCAGTTTAGTAGAAATTGGCCTACCAAGGGGTGGACATATCCTGCTTATGATTCCCAGTCTAGGGGTAGGTCTAGACGTGGTAGAGGCAGAGCTCAAGGTTCTTTTAGGCCTAGAACAGGGAGTTCACCTGCTCAGTCTTATGGTGAGGGCAGGGGTCAGTCCTTTCGTAAACAGACCCAATGACCTGCCTTTTCAGCTGCCAGAATCTTCTCGTCTGGCAGCACCTTTGGGAGGAAGGTTGGCACTTTTCAAAGAAAACTGGAGTTTAATTACCCAAGACAGATGGGTATTGGATATCATTCACCACGGTTACAGGTTTTATTTCCATACCTTGCCTCCTTTCAAAGGCATGCCAGACATTCCTCCTCAACAAAGGAAAGAGGCTCACAAGCAAATTTCTCTGTTGCTCCAAATAGGGGCCATTCAGTCGGTTCCTGTGCCAGAAAGGGGCCTAGGATTTTATTCTCGCCTGTTCCTAGTACCAAAAAGGGGAACACGTGGAGACCAATTTTGGATCTGTCTATCCTCAACACTTATCTGGACATTCCCAAGTTCAAAATGTTGACGTTACAACAGCTTTTACCTCTGCTGGGCAAAGATCACTGGATGGTAACTTTGGATCTCAAGGAAGCTTACCTTCATGTTCCTATCAGACTAATTTGCAGGAAGTATCTGCGTTTGAGCTGGGAATTCTCATTATCAGTTCTCTGCATTGCCCTTTGGCTTATCTACTGCCCAGAGTATTCACAAAGGTTCTGGCTCCAGTGATAGCTTTCTTCAGGCTAAAAGGAATACAAATCTATCCTTATTTGGACGATTGCCTGATTCTGGCTCAAGGAAGGGACGTGCTTCTTCAGCATTTGGAATATGTGATAGCAGTGCTAAGATGCCTAGGGTATTCTGTGAACGAAATAAAGTCCAGTCTAGTACCCTCTCAAGACATGTGCTTTCTGGGTGTGAGACTGAATACAGCAACCCAGATGGCCTTTTATCCCCGGACAAACAAAAGAATCTTTCTCTACTTCCATCAACTATCTCATCAGTCCGGGCTGACTGCAAGGACAGTCCTTCAAGCCTTAGGGTTCATGGCATCTTGTATTCTGGTACTTCCCAATGCCAAACTGCATATGAGGAAGCTACAATGGTATCTCAATAATGTATGGACACAGCACTGCCAGGATTTGGACACTGTCATTCAAATAATACCTTGCATTCAAAAGGAATTTTTGTGGTGGGCTCAGGAATGTCACCTAAACAAGGGACTCTCTGTGACCCGGCCAGAGGCGAGTCAGATTCTAACGACAGATGCCTCAGACACAGCTTGGGAGCTCATCTGAATGGAAAGTGGATACAAGACAAGTGGCCTGCCAGACTGCAGCATCTACATATCAACATGAAGGAGATGTTAGCAGTCCAGTTTGCATTACTGGCTTTCAAGGATTTACTTCTTCCAGGGCAGGTGTTGATTCTAACAGACAACACAACTGTCATGTGGTACATCAACAAACAAGGGGAACACATTCTTATCCTCTATGCAGGCAAGCAATGATTTTGTGGGAGACTGCGTTAAGCTTGCAACTGAATCTTCAAGCAAGGTTTCTGCCGAGCACAGAACTCCTTAGCAGATGTGTTAAGCAGGCAAATCATGGATCCCCACGAGTGGAAACTGGATCTTCATGTATTTCAAACATTGACAGTGTCATGGGGAACTCCAGACATAGATCTGTTCGCTTCTCCACTAAACCACCAGCTGCCAAAGTTTTGCACAAAGGTTTCATCACACAGCCTGGAAAGTGGATGCTCTTTCTTTCAGTTGGAAAAATCTTCATGTGTATGCCTTTCCACCTCTGCCTCTCCTCCCAAAGGTACTCCTAAAGGTCAGACAAGACAAGCCAAGGATGATTTTAATAGCTCCAGATTGGCCTCGCAGCACTGGTACCCATTGCTGAGGAGTCTGGTAAGGAAGCCTCCATGGCCCTTACCTTTGATTCCACACCTATTGTCTCAGAAGGACGGGCATCTACTCAATGTCAAGCTTCACTCTCTTCATCTAACAGCCTGGCATATTCTGTTTTGAACCATAGCAGGTCTCAGCTTCCTCAACAAGTTTTGAATGTGATTATGGAAGCCAGAAGACCTAGTACAAGGAAAGTGTACGCAGGAAAATGGAAGAGATTTTTATTTTGGTGTGCAGCAAAGGATTTGGATGTTTCTGAGCCAAATTTGAGTGTGGCTCTTCAATATCTTACTGAGTTATTGGACAAAGGTTTGTCTTTCTCTTCCATTAAGATTCATGCTGCAGCAATTTCAGCTCACTATGATTGTGACCCACCATTGTTTTCTCATCCTTTGTTCAAGCAATTTCTTAGGGGGCAAAGAATATAAGACCCCCACGAGAGCTCCTACTCCTGCTTGGGACCTCAATTTTGTGTTGGAGAAACTTACTCTACAACCTTTTGAGCCTGGCTACTGCTGAGTTGAAATACTTGTCATGGAAGACTGCTTTTTGTTGGCCATTACTTCTGCAAGAAGGGTTTCTGAATTGCAGGCCCTTATGGCGGTTGAGCCTTTTTGATTTTCCATAAGGATAGGGTATCATTACGTAATCCTTCCTTTATGCCTAAGGTGGTTTCTAGTGTGGCTTTAAACCAAACTATTCATTTGCCTACTTTTTATGCAGATCCCCAAAATAAGGGGAAAAGATTTTGCACACTTTAGATGTACACAGGCAGTTGCTATTATTTGAGCAGGACTAAGGATTTTAGGCAGTCTCAGCAGTTGTTTGTTTCTTTTGCTTTGAGTTCAAAGGGCAAGCCTGTGTCAAAACAAACTATTTCTAGGTGGATTGGGTGTTGCATTGCATTTTGTTATTCCCATCATGGCAAGGAGATTCCAGCTGGGATTAGGCCTCATTCCACTAGGGCTACTGCCACTTCCACAGCATTTCTAAGGGGTGGCAACTAAGGATATTTTGGAGGCAGCTACTTGGAGTTCAGTGCATACTTTCTCTAAGCATTATCACCTTCCTCTCTACTCTAAGTCTAGGGCTGGTTTTGCCACAGCTATTTTGCAAGGCATGTTGTCAGTTCCTACTTCCTTATGATTTGCCAGCCTCCCTTACCTCTGCTTTGGGATTCTACCCAATAGTTAGGACTGCAGCAATGTGGAATGAAGAACATAGTACAGTTTTGTACCTACCATAAATGTAGATGTTCGAGGATCCACATTGCTGCAGTCCAATTTACTCCCTCCTTCCCTCTGTGTTTAGGGGTGGTTGTGTAGGTGAGGTTATATTCTGCTAATTGTGTATATATTGTATATATATATATTTTTTGGTGCAGGTATTTTGGGAGTTTTTGGTTTTGGCCTTATCTTTTCAGGGTCTTCTGACATCTGGGGCAAGAAAAGACTGAGGATATGACGTCGGTCATGCGCATTAGTACCCTGACGTACTGGCGCCAGTCTAATGCGCCCTGACCGACGCCAGCCATATACTTTGGTATTCGGGCCGACTGGACAGCGGACTACCCAATAGTTAGGACTGCAGCAATGTGGATCCTCGAACATCTACATTTATGGTAGGTACAAAACTGTACTTTTTGTACCTACCATAAATGTAGATGTTCGGAGATCCACATTGCTGCAGTCCAATTTACCCTCCCTCCTTCCCCTCTGTGTTTAGGGGTGGTTGTGTGGGTGGGATCGTACCTTTCTGACTTTGTATATATATATATTGTACATATGTTTGGTACAGGGGTGTTTGGTGTGTTGTTGTTTTTTGGTTTGGCCTTATCTTTTTAGGGTCTTCTGACATCTGGGGCAAGAAAAGACTGAGGAAATGACGTCGGTCATGCGCATTTGTACCCTGACGTCCTGACGTCAGACTAATGCCTTGACCGACGTCAGCCTTATACTTTGGTATTCGGGCCGATTGGGACAGCGGACTACCCCAAGTGTTAGGACTGCAGCAATGTGGATCTTCGAACATCTACATTTATGGTAGGTACAAAACTGTACTTTTATTAGGTCCATGATGATGCGTTCCATAGTTTTGCATATCAGACTCGTCAGGCTAATGGGGCGATGGTTTCCAGGGTCTGTAGTTGTTTCTCCTTTGTGGAGAGGGGTGACTGTAGCAGTGTACCATTTGGCAGGGACAAAGCCTGAGGTGAGGCTGTGACTGAACAGGGCACACAGGTGAGGTGCCAGTTCACTTTGTAGTTCATGTAGAACACAGCCAGGGAAATTGTCAGGTCCCATAGAAGCTGTATTCTTGGCCTTAGACAGTGGTGTTTTAACCTGTGCAGCAGTAGTACTGGATGCCTGGCAATCTACTGGTATTATTGGTCCTTTTTTTTTGGGGGGGGGGTGAGTAAAGTTGGCACTGAATTTGCTGGCCAGTATATTGGCAATATCTGTTGGCTCGGTATAGAAGTACCATTGTGCAGTAGCTCAGAGCAAATCTGGGTATTGCCGTGGAGATTCTTTACATAAGTATAGTAGGCCTTGCGGTTGTCTTTTACCGTCTGCTGCAATTCTGTTTTCATAGCTAACTTTAGAGGATTTGCTGAGGGATCTCAACTTTTTGTTGAAGCTGATGAGGGAGTTTTTCCAGTTTTGGGATTTCACCTTATTCTGCATCAGTTTCCTTCTGTTGTACAGTTTGTTTATGGCAGGGGACCACCAGATTTGGCTTCCTATTTTTGGAGGAGAGTGTCTTGGTTCTATTGGGTATGGCGAGATCCATGCATTTGTGTACGTGTTTGTACAGTGCATTGGTGTATTATTCGGCGATCACGCAACTATTCTGTATTTGCATGGGTGCCGTGAATTTAGCCATCTCTGTTTTTAGCAGCCCAAAGTTAGCTTTGGAGAAGTTTTTTCATGGTGGTTACTTTTGTAGGGGGTGTGGGTGAGATGTGGATTTCCATGGTGATTAGTTTGTGGTCCGATCTAACCAGGGAGGAACTGACTATTGGTGTAGAGCAACGGTTGTCCATGTTAGCAATAACCAGGTCAAAGATGTTGCTTTCTCTAGTGGGGGTAAGAATGAGCTGGTCCAGGGCACTGGAATTGGGTCAGTGTATTGGTGCATGAGTAATTTTCCCAGTTGATGGAGAGGTAGTTGAAGTCACCTAGTATGAGTGGCTGGACCCAAATAGTTTCCGGGGTGCTTAGGAACGTGGAGTGAAAGTCTTGGGACATGGTTTGAGACCTATAGCAGGCTACAACCTGAATCGCCATCTTACCCAATCTTAGTTCTACCTGAAGTATCTCATATGCGTTATGCTGGGTTACTAGTCTAGAAGTGTGCATATCCTTTATGAATATGGAGACACTGCCTTTGGAGCTTCGGTCCATGTTCTTGGGCCGAAAGTTGTGGAATGAGTTATAGCCTGGTAGCGCAGGAGTACTTTCTGCTGGTTTTAAACCAGGTCTGTGTTACAACACAAATGTCAATGTTCTCCATTTTGAGGAGTGCTTCGAGCAAGTGCATCCTGAGATTTAGACTGCTAGCATTGAGCAGCATGACCATCAGATTGCATTTGTTTATAGCTGTTACGGTGGTAATTTGGTCTTTGGAGCATCACCTAAAAAGGCACTGTATGGGGTGGCAAGAGCCTTGGCCAGTATCCGGAAACCCAGGGGTGACAGATGCAGGCCATCTCTGGTAAAGCATCAAGGTCTATCATAGATATTGGATCCCCTTAGAGTGACACCAGCAACTTAGCCATTTGAAGTCATTCATTTTCCGCTTGTTCTGCAGTATTATTCTGGGTGACTGTAGGATGCTGCTCAGGGCTAGGATCATACCTGCTGGGCCACATAATCCGAGAGCTTCTCCATGTCGCTTTTCATGTAGTCCAGGGAGGTGTGTTTCAGGTCATTCACACCCACATGGACAGTGACACAGTCATGCTTGTACTTATGGAGTGACCTGAGTGGATGTGCTGTGTGTCGGATTCTAGCACCTGATAGACAGCTGACTGTTGCCTTCTCCTTATTCAACCTAGTGAGTGGGACATCCGTGTGCCTCACTATCGAGTCACCTATGATTTAGTGTATTGGGCAGGTTGTTTTGCCTTAGGGGCTTAGGTTGAGGGGCACACTGTGTAGGTGAGCTATGTGTCTTGTGCTTTGTGCTGTGTTGTGATGGTCCAGTGCTTTTCTGCCATTGAGGTCCCTGCTATTTGGGTAGATTTCTATTGAGAGCCTCCACAAAGGTGGGTGTGTGTTTTGTGTTTTTATATGCGAGCTGTGATGGTTGGTGTTCTGGAGTGCTGTATAGTGCAGGTGTTGACCACCGTCTCTTGACCAGCTATTCAGTCTTGGCTTGAGAGTGCATGGCTTCCAGTTTGGATATATAAGTGCATCTCTCACAAGTCTGAGTGTTGGAAGATAAGAGGAGAGGGGTGTCTGTGTACATGAAGGCAGTTGCTGCATTGCCTCAGAATGCCCAAGTTCACCAGGTTTAATAGGTGAAAGCACAGGGAACTGACCGTTAGACATGCCAGGAGGGGTGGTCATTATTACGAAGTACTGGAGCGGTTTCCTTGTATATTCCATTTACAGGAAAAATGTCACTCAAGGTGTCGAGTCTGTATAGAGCACTGCCAAGCACTTGAGGGGAAACTAATACGTAGACCCTGAAAATTTAAGGATTAAGTATTTAGGCAGATATTCTGAAGTTCGGAAGAAATTAAGCGGTACTTACTGAAAAATAAAGAAGTAGCTTGTCAAGAATGATGAAAAGAGGGAAGTCGTATGAATGGCTACTGCCTGGCTACTACTAATGCTGGTCTCAGCACAGCTTCACTCTGTTGGGATACAATACCCCTTTGCTTGTTCTCTCACCAGAAGTAAAATGTTAGCACTAAGCCCAAGAAGAGATGCACGCCACAGCCTGTTTGGTGATCCACAGTCTTGTCCCAGATGATGTAAGGGTCTGCAGGCTTTGTAGCCTTTTTCTGGTAGATGCCCCGAATAGCAAAGAGACCAATCAGGTACAGTAAGCACAGACAGTCTCCAACCAGAAAAAGTCTGGAATCAATGCACTCTGCTCCTACTCTCACCAGGATTAGAATATAAGCTCAGATTACACAGACACACACACGTATAAATGTTTCATTCACAGTGTGTCCAAAGGGACAGTAATGCTGGTGATCATATGCAAGGTGTAAGTTCACTAGTACTGTATTTCAGCTTGCTACTGCCCTTTACAGCCAACCCTCACCATTATCGCTGTAACTGACAAAAAAGTAAGCAAAATAATGAGAAAATGAAAACAAAAAAGTCATGAAATGAATGGATTGCTGTTGTAGGCAGTATGTACTGTTAGCACTGTACACGGATATATTCGGTGTCTTTCCAGTATGTACAGAAATTAACATACCTGAAGCAGAGAAAACATTCAATGTTATGTAGTCCAATCTCGGCTTCATTCTTACCCCTGGGTTCAGAGCCGAACCTCGGCTCCGACTCAGCCATACTCTAGCTCAAAGTCTTCAATTGGCTCGTGGCGAAGAGATATCCCATCACGCAACAGGCCCATTCCCCAGATCTCGTTTGCCGCTCGTTACGCTCAGACGTGGTCTCACTTTTGGCCGTGGCTAAGTATACTTTTGTCTAAATTTTTGGCTATTTGTTGCTCTAAAAAAGCTATTCTCATAGCTACTGTGTGTCTCTCTCTTGCTGGTTGTGTGGCTTTTCGTTGGCCGTTTTTGGTATCCTGTTCACTCCCTTTCTTCCCACGGGCTAGGCCCGTTTCAGTTAGAAAACCTAGTCCTCCCCATTGTTTCCGTGTGGTTTTTTGTTTTGTGCTTCCTGTATACTTGTAGCTTATTTAGTGTTTTGTCGAGACTGGTAGTGTTATCCTGCCTTTGTTTCCCCAGGCTAGGCCTATTTGAAGTAGAGGACCTAGTCCTCCCTGTAGTGTTCCCGTCTGTTATTGGGACTTTTTTAGTTAGAGGCTCTAGTTTCCCGCACGGGGTTTAGTTAGGTCTTTTGTGTGTACGTGTTGATGTTCATCGTGTTTCACTGCTGCAGTCATTACACTTGGGTTATCTGCCGTCAGGCGGTCCCGCAGTCGGCCAGAGTTCCAAAGTCTTGGTCCGGTGTCGGTTGCTGTTTCCTCTTCCCTGACGTCAGTGCGTCAGGGGTATATAAGAAGCAGCCGACACCATTTTCTTCAGTCTTTTCTTGTCGCACGGTGCCCGAAACAAAAGCAGTTCGCAAGTGCCGGTCGGCCGACTCCTGAGATATCAAATTCGATTTTCAGAACCAAAGTCTTTAATAAAGCTAAGTACCCTGTTGGGGAAACTTTTTCTTTCCTCAGACCGATGTCAGTAAAAGTTAATAATTGTATTTCTTGTGGGAAGCAAATACCTCATAAGGATTTTCATTCTTACTGTATTCCATGCCTAGGCCCAGATCACGACGTCACTAGCTGTCGGTTTTGTGCTAGATTTAACAAACACACTATTAAACGTCTGTTTGATTTTGCTCGCCATTACTTTGGCCGAAGGTTTAATTATACCATGCCGTCAGAACAACCGACCAGAATTCACAAAAAACGCAAAGATAAGGACAGGCATCAGAGGCCCAAAACTGACGACGAAGCCTCTTCTAGGCCAGTCGCCGGTTCACCGGTTCTCAGTGAGGCGCTTTCGCAGCCCCTGACACCCGCTACCTCAGAGCCACAAGCCGTGACAGACTCCCACGTGAGGTGCCTAGGCCTCTGGATACTCAAGGTGTTGGGCCTACGGACACTAACCCTTCAGATGGGTCCGGAGCCACTGAGCAGGCATCTGCTTCTGAGGGTGTTTTCAGACCTTCACAACTTACCATTGCAACTACAGCCAAGTCTAAAACTACATTAAAGACAAAGAAGCAAGTACAGCATTCACCTGGACAGACCTCCATGCCTAAAAAGCAGGTGCTCAAAATGGCCGAAGACTTCATTACTCTGATCAGGGGTTCCCATCCCCCTCCTGATAAAAGGTCTAGGCAGGATACAGACTATGATTCCTCTGACCAGGTTTCTATATATTCTGATTCCTCTTCAGACCAGGGATACTCTTTACCCCCCTATGAGGACTCTGATGCTGAAGAATCAATTCCTTCAGCCTCTCCTCCTGAGGATTACTTTTTTGGTGAAACCTTGCATACCATGAGGGAACATTTCCATTGGGAGGGTCAGGATTACTCAAAATCCAAGAAAAGGCTCGGAGACTTTCTTTTATTGCCTCAGCACAGGCCCCTTGTTGTTCCGTCAGTGTTGGACATTGTGGATGATGTGTTCTCTGAATCCAGTTTAAATCCTGATTCTTTACCCCCTGCTCCAGTCAAGCCAGATAGGTACTACAGAGTCCCTGACTCTCACAAATTTCTTTATAAAAACCCTGAATGTCCTTCATGGATGCATCTGCAGTCATAACAAGTGGGTTGTCCTGTCGTCAGGCAGCCCTGCAGTCGGCCGGATTCCAAAGTCCGGGTCCGGCTTCGGCTGATGTCGCTCTCCACCCGACGTCATCTCTGTTGGTCTTAAGCATCAGCCGACGCCATTTTCCTCAGTCTTTCTTGCCGCGTGGCGCCCGAAGCAGAAGCTGTTCGCAAGTGCCGGTCGGTCGGATCCAGAGATTACTTCTACCGAATACTACAAGACTTCTAAAGCTAAGTACCCGTTGGGGACTCTTTCTTGCCTCAGCCGATGTCAGAAAAGTTAACAATTGTTTGACCTGTGGGAAACAAATACCTCATAAAGATTTCCACTCTTACTGTCTGCCTTGTTTAGGCCCAGCCCACGACGTAGCAGCCTGTTCGCCTGTGCCTCTTTCAACCGACGAGCGCTTGGCGTCGGTCGGAGTTTGCAGAACAGTTTTTCGGTTCTGATTTTGCGTACATTATGCCGCCGGATCCTCCGACTACCCCAAAAACGCAAAGATAAAGACCGACACTCGCGGTCCGCGGTTTCGCTGAAACCACGGTAAAGCAAAGAAAACTGCTCAAAGTACAGCTGAACCTATTCTTACAACTGAGGCCCCTGCTACAACTCTTGAATCGACCTCAGAAATTTTACCCACTACGGTGGTTGACTTATCAGACACCATCCCTTGGATGTCTCTACCCCAGCACGTGGTGCTGCTAGGCCTCCAGCTGCCATGTCCATTAAGGCCTTCGCCAGGGCTAAAGCAGCCAAGACTACTAAAACAGTGCCTGTTAAACCCCCACATCCAGGCCCTCTTCTAGTTCTCAAATGCTTTCTTTGGCAGAAGATTTAATTTCTTTAATTAGAGGATCTCAATCTCACCCAGACAGGGCCTCTCAGCCCCCAGAGAAGAGACCTAGGGCAGAGCCCCTGAGCCAGTGTCTTCTGATGATTCTGCTGTTGAATCAGACATAACTGACCAGCCTGAGGCTCCCTTCTCCAATTTTGAAGATTCTGATGCTGAAGAATCCATTCCAGCTGCTTCCCCACCAGAAGAATTCTCCTTTGGGGAAACCTTGCATGCCATGCGAACAGTTCCAATGGCAGCAACAGGATTTTTCAGACTCCAGAAGAAGACTTAGGACCTTTCTGCACCTCCCACAGCACAGGCCCTTAGCTATACCTCCTGTTCTCTCTGTGGTGGATGATGCTTTCAATGATGTTTGCTCCGCTCCAGATTCTTTACCCCAGCCCCTGCCAAACCAGACAGATTTTACAGGGTGCCAGATACTCATCACCACCTTTACAAGGCCCCACTTGCAGACCCAGAAACTATATCCCAGGGTCCCAAGGCAGTAGCGACCACAGCTAAAACCCTATTCCTTCTGAAAGGGAAGCAAGGTCACTAGACAGATGGGGTAAAAAGGCCTACACTTCAGCTACTCTCTCAGCTAGAGCTTTAAACTGTCAGTTTCACATGATACAATACCAAGAGTTTATGCTTGATCAGTTAACTAAAAACTAACCACTGATGAATCTCTTGATAAGAAATATGTATTAGAGATGGTAAATAACATACAACAGGTTAGCAACCATTCCTTAAAATGTGGCTATGATGCACTGGAGGCTTAATTTAGATCAGCCATGACAGGCACAGTGATAAGAAGGCATGCATGGCTAAAGGAACAAGCTTTGCGGATCATGTTAAAGCTAAGTTGCTAGATGCTCCTATGGACAAGACAAGTTTGTTTGGTACACCTGCCCAGCAGGTTATGAAGAAAATGGAAGAAAAGGCAAAATCTGTTCAAACTGTTAAAGATTTCTTGCAGGTTCAACCCCAAGGTTTAGCAGGAACTGGCCTGCCAAAATTGGTCCTTTCCTGACTCCACAAAATTTCAAAGGGGCAGGAATAGACGTTCCAGAGGCAGAAACCAATCCAGAGGAGGTGCCTACAGAGGACGACAGTGGCAAGGTAACAACAGAGGCACAGACACAGCCACTGCCACTACATCAGCACAACCACAGTGACTTAATCCTAAATCCGCCTACCAGGGAACAAATAGCAGCTCCTCTAGGCGGAAAGTTAACCTTATTTTCAAAGAACTGGCACTACATAACAAAAGACAAGTGGATTTTACAAACCATAGATCAAGGTTACGGTTTCACTTCCACACTTTACCAGTCAAAAGAGGAATGCCAAATCTACCTCCAAATCAAAAACAGAGGCTCTCAGATAATGGAGTTAGCAAACATAAGAGCTGTGGAAAGAGTGCCAACAGCAGAACAAGGAAAGGGTTCTACTCCAGACTATTCCTAGTTCCAAGAAAGGAAAAAGTTGGAGACCAATTCTCGACCTGTCCACCTTAAATACATACATCATTGTCCCAAAATTCAAAATGCTGACCCTACAGCAACTTCTTCCCATGCTGGGCAAGGAGTCTTTGCTGGTAACTCTAGATCTCAAGGAGGCATACCTGCACGTCCCATTCGACCAATCTGCAGAAGATACCTCAGATTTCTTGCAGGATCAGAGCACTATCAATTCTCAGCATTGCCCTTTGGCTTATCTACTGCCAGAGTATTCACAAAATGCCTGGCATCAGTAATCGCCCATTGCAGACTACAGGGAATTCAAATTTACCCATACCTGGACGACTGCCTGCTACAAGGGGACAACAAAAGCAAGCTGACAACAGATTTACAAAGGGTCATTTACTTGCTACAAGGACTGGGATACACAGTCAATTTACAAAAGTCAAGGCTGATACCATCCCAAACAAGGACATTCTTGGGCGAATTGGACACAGTACAACAAATGGCATTCCTGACTACAGAAAACAAAAGAACTTCCTCTTTACTTCTTGGCACTAACAAAACTGAACAAGTTAACAGCAAGAAAAGTTCTGCAGGCCTTGGGCTTCATGGCATCATGCATAATCTTGGTCCCATTTGCCAGACTACATATGAGGAAACTACAGTGGTACCTAAAGAATTTATGGTCCCAACACAGACACAGTCTAGAAACAGAAATCCCACTAATTCCATGCTTAAAACAGGAGTTCCTATGGTGGGCTCAGGCATGCCATTCAAACCCAGGCCTACCCTTTCGCAGATGTCAACCAAGCCAGACCATCACAACAGACGCTTCAGACCTAGGATGGGGGCCCACATGCTGGACAAATGCGTGCAAGGATTGTGGACACAGGATCAACTTCACCTGCACATCAATCTAAAAGAAATGCTGGCAGTAAAACTGGCAATCCAAAAGTTCAAACCATTTCTCAAAGAGGGCCAGTTGATGATAAGGACAGACAACACCACAGTCATGTGGTACATAAACAAACAGGGAGGCACTCATTCATACGCCCTATGCAGAATGACCTTGGAGCTGTGGACCCTGGCACTCAGCTACAACATTCAGTTACAGGCAATTTTTGTACCGGGGAAAGACAATACTCTAGCAGACATATTAAGCAGAACCACGATGCCCACGAATGGAAGCTGCACCCGGACATCTTCAAGACCATCTCGAAGAAATGGGGAATGCCACAGATAGACCTATTCGCATCACCTCTCAATCATCAGCTCAAAAAATTCTGCACAAGGACATTCCACCCACTAGCATGGAAAGTGGACTCACTCTCCTTCAACTGGAAAGGCCTAACAGCATATGCATTCCCACCTCTTCCTTTGATACACAAGGTACTACTAAAAATCAAGGAAGAACGTCCAAGGATAATCCTGATAGCTCCAAACTGGCCAAGACAACACTGGTACCCACTACTGAAGAGCATGTCTCGAACAATATGTGGCCAATACCCTGATGCCTTTGATGTTAACTCAGAACAACTACAGCATCATACATCCAAACCTAAAACGCTGCAACTGACTGCATGGAACATCACATAGCAGCAGCTAATCCAGAACTTTCCCAAAGAGTTAAAGACGTTATTCTTGAAGCACGCAGACCTTCAACAAGAAGGAACT
Source organism: Protopterus annectens (assembly GCF_019279795.1). Taxonomy (NCBI): domain Eukaryota; kingdom Metazoa; phylum Chordata; order Ceratodontiformes; family Protopteridae; genus Protopterus; species Protopterus annectens. The sequence goes on from NC_056747.1 coordinate 1,278,004,519, forward strand.
ATGCTGGAAAATGGAAAAGGTTTGTCATTTGGAGTACGGAAAGAGGAAAAGATGTGTCAAACATAGATATGCCTAACATTCTGGAGTATCTGGCGAACTTCTTCATTCAGGCCTGTCCTACTCCTCCATCAAGATACATGCATCAGCTATTTCAGCAGAATACAGCTTTGATCCACCTGTTTTTTCACACTTTGCTCAGGCAGTTCCTCAGAGGAATCAAGAATGTAAAACCTCCAAGGAAACCACCATTACCAGCTTGGGATTTAAACTTTGTGCTAGAAAAGTTGACACTATCACCCTTTGAACCAGCAGCAACAGCAGACCTACAACACCTATCATGGAAAACTGCTTTCCTACTGGCAATTACTTCAGCAAGGAGGGTTTCAGAACTACAGGCCTTAATGGCAGTGCAACCCTTCCTAATCTTCCACCAAGATAGTGTCCATGAGGACTAATCCTACATTTATGCCCAAGGTGGTATCCAGAGTGTCTTTAAACCAGGCAATCCACCTACCTACCTTCTTTCCCAACCCACAAAACAGAGGGAAAGAATACTGCATACCTTGGATGTACATAGACAGCTACGCTACTACTTGGACAGAACAAAAAATAGCAGAAAGACTGACCAACTTTTGGTAGCCTATGCAACAGGAAGGGAAGGAAAAGCTATTTCCAAACAGACAATCTCCAAATGGATAGGAAATTGCATACGATACTGTTACTCCTTCCATGGAAAACCAATTCCACAGAACATAAGACCTCATTCTACAAGGGCAACAGCCACTACCACAGCCTTCTTACGAGGAGTGGCAACCAAAGACATTATTGAGGCGGCTACTTGGACCTCCGTGCATACATTTGCCAAGCATTATAATTTGCCTCTATATTCCATATCCCGAGCAGGGTTTGCCACTGCTGTACTGCAAGGGATCCTAAACACACCATAATCTACTTTTATCCTCCTCCCTAGTTGGCTATGGTATTCTACCCATTGTTATGACTGCAGATGCATCCATGAAGGACATAGTACAGTTTTGTACCTACCATAAATGTAGATGTCCGAACTGGATAGCATCTGCAGTCCCTCCTTCCCTCTGTGGTACTCCTAGGGTGTTTACCCTCCTAATAGCTAGCTGTTTTTATGGTGTATTTGTTTGTATATATGTACATATATGCTTATTGTTGTGTTTACCTCTATCTATTTGGAAACATTGGCATCTATCCAAATTTTAGCCTGCAAGAGGGCTACTGGCATCTGGGGCAAGAAACACTCAGGAAAATGGCGCCGGCTGATGCTTTATACCGAAGACCAACAGAGATGACGCCGGGTGGAGAGCGACATCAGTCAAGCCGGACTTTGGAATCCGCCGACTGCAGGGCTGCCTGACGACAGGACAACCCACTTGTTATGACTGCAGATGCTATCCAGTTCGGACATCTACATTTATGGTAGGTACAAAACTGTACTTTGCTGACCCAACCCTGTTGCTGACCCAGAAACTATTTCCCAGGGTCCCAAAGGGGTAAAGGCTTCCACGGCTAAAAATCCAGTTCCCACGGACAGGGATTCTAGAGCATTAGATGGGGGGAGAAAGTTTACACCTCTGCAACTTTAGCAGTGAGGGCTTTAAATTGCCAGTTTCACATGCTTAAATATCAGCAGTATTTACTGTCTCAGTTAGAACAGAAAATGAGTACAAGTGCAGAACAACCTGATTATAAGGAAATGCAGGATTTATTGCTTGCAGCTGAACAAGTGGGAAAGCATACTTTGCAATGTGGTTTTGATTCATTAGAAGCTTCTTGTAGAGCAGCAGTTACAGGATCTGTGATTCGAAGGCATGCTTTGTTGAAAGAACAAAGTTTACCAGATCATGTTAAGGCAAAATTATTGGATGCTCCCACTACAGCATGATATCTTGTTTGGTGTTAAGGCAGAAGAGGTATTAAAGAAAATGGAGGATAAGGCAAAATCTATGCAAACAGTGAAGGATTTCTTACAGGTACAGCCACCTTGATTTAGCAGGAATTGGCCTACAAAAAATTGGTCCTTTCCAGTGTTAGACAGGCCACAAAGAGGCAGATACAGACGCCCAAGAGGCAGATCTCAGCCCCAAGGCTCTTACAGACCACGACAGTGGGGTGCTTCAACCCCAAAAGGAGGTGAGGACAAGTCACAGCCTTACAGGAAACAATCCCAATGACTTCCCCCTTCCAATGCCAAACTCTTCCCTTTTGGCAGCTCCCTTAGGGGGGAAACTAGCAATTTTTCCCAAAACTGGCAAGCAATCACCCAAGACACCAAGACAAATGGGTGCTGAATATTGTGTCTCAAGGTTACAGCTTCCACTTTCATACTTTTCCAAGGCTAAAAGGAATGCCAGACCTGCCACAAAATTAATGGGCAGAGGCACAAAAACAAATTACAGCCCTCATGGACACCAGAGCTATTCAAAAAGTGCCACAGCAGGAACAAGGACAAGGATTTTAGTCAAGACTCTTCCTGGTCCCCAGAAATGACTACGCCTGGAGACCCATACTAGACCTTTCTACTCTAAATACTTACCTGGATGTTCCGAAATTCAAAATGTTGACACTACAGCAGCTCCTTCCCATGTTGGTCAAGAAAACTTGGCTTGTTACTTTGGACCTCAAAGAGGCATACCTACATGTCCCTATCAGACAAAATTGCAGAAGATACCTCAGATTCATAGCTGGTTCAATGCACTACCAATTCTCTGCACTGCCCTTTGGCTTATCTACTGCGCCCAGGGTCTTCACAAAGTGCCTGGCACCAGTAATTGCATTTTGCAGACAAAAAGGAATTCAGATATATCCATACCTGGACGACTGCCTGATTCAAGCGGAGAGCAAGGACATTCTTCTAAAGCATCTGGCATTTGTAAAAAGGTTAAGTTGCCTAGGGTACACAGTAAATGAAAAGAAGTCAAAACTAGTGCCCTCACAAGAGATAATATTCCTGGGTACCAGCTTAAATACAACGGCCCAGATGGCTTATCTCACGCCAGACAAACAAGGACAACTGACTCAGTATTTTCAATTGATGGCAACAAAGTCCCAACTCCCTGCAAGAAAAATTCTGCAGGCCTTGGGATTCATGGCATCCTGCTTACTACTAATTCCATATGCCAGACTGCATATGAGGAAGTTACAGTGTTTGGACTCAACACTCTCTCACAGCTTGGAAACAGTAATACCACTAATTCCCTGCCTCCAACAGGAGTTTCGATGGTGGGCACAGGCATGTCACCTCAACAAGGGTCAGCTTTTCACTCTTCCACAGCCAGGCAGACTTAACAGATGCTTCGGATTACGCCTGGGGAGCACACATGGCAGGAAAATGTATTCAGGGCAAATGGACCGCAGACCAAATGCATCTTCACATCAATCAAAAAGAGATGTTGGCTGTACAAAATGCCCTAACAGCTTTCAAGGACCTTCTGCATCCAGGACAATTATTATTAAAGACAGACAACACCACAGTAATGTGGTACATAAACAATCAAGGGGGCACTTATTCTTGCCCCCTATGCAGACAGGCCATGACCTTGTGGAACACAGCTCTAACTTATCAAGTTCATCTGCAAGCACAATTTCTGCCAGGAAAGAAAAATACTCTGGCAGATGACTTAAGCAGAAACATCATGGATCCTCGCGAGTGGAAATTAAATCCACAAGTCTTCAGCATGATAATGCAAAAATGGGGGTGCCCGGACATAGAACTTTTTGCCTCCCCACTGAACTGCCAACTACAAAAATTCTACATAAGGGCTTATCACACACAAGCATGGAAAGTGGATGCTCTTTCGTTCAGCTGGAAAAGCCTAAACGTTTGTCTTCCCACTTCTGCCTCTCCTTTCAAAGGTACTCCTAAAAGCCAGACAAGAAAGAACACAGATACTGATTGCTCCAGACTGGCCATGCCAGCATTGGTACCCAATCTTAAAGAACGTAGCTCAAGGCCCACCTTGGATTTTGCCTCAAATTCCACATCATCTGACTCAACAAAGCAATCGGATCCTGCACAGTCAGCTCAAAACCTTAAACCTGGCTGCATGGCAGATTCATTAGCCAAACAGACAACACCTCTTTCTAAAGCTGTCATGGATGTCATTTTGGAGGCCAGGAGGCCTAGCACCAGGAAATCTTATTCAGAAAAGTGGAAGAGATTCTGTGCCTGGAACCAGGCTCAAAGCCTTGGCCCTCTTGTCCCTAACATTCCACAGATACTACAATACTTAACTGAGATGCTGGACAAAGGACTACTGCTCTGCTTCTGGCAATAACCTCAGCACGAAGAGTCTCAGAACTGCAGGCACTAATGGCAGTGCAGCCTTTCATAATTTTCCAACAAGACAGGGTTTCTTTAAGAACAATCCCTTCCTTTATGCCTAAGGTGGTATCCAGTGTGGCTCTTAACCAAACCATTCACTTGCCAACATTTTATCCAAATCCCCAGAATAAAGGGGAGAGACTTCTACATTCCTTGGACATACACGGGCAATTATGCTTCTACTTGGACAAAACAAAAGCTTTCAGAAAAACTGGACAATTGTTTGTATCGTATGCTGCAGGATCACAGGGAAAGGCTATTTCAAAGCAGACCATTTCAAAGTGGATAGGACACTGTATCCGGTTCTGCTACACACAGCATGGGAAACCTGTACCATCTAACATTAGACCACATTCCACCAGGGCAACTGCTACTTCTACTGCCTACCTTAGAGGAGTACCTACCAAAGACATTTTGGAAGCTGCAACTTGGAGTTCAGTGCACACCTTTACCAAGCATTACCACTTGCCTCTTTACTCTAGATCCAGAGCTGGCTTTGCCATTGCAGGGCTGCAGGGCTTCATAGCCACAACAAATCCTCTATAGAACCAGCCACCCTGACTTAGCTTTGGGATTCAATCCAAGTGTAATGACTGCAGCAGTGAAATACAATGAACATAGTACAATTTTGTACCTACCATAAATGTAGATGTTAGAGTGTCTTCACTGCTGCAGTCCTGGTTACCCACCCGCCATCCTCTCTTTCTTAGCTGGGCCTTATCTATACCTTTCTACACTATACTGTCTGTGTGGTGTATTTGCTGGTTACAGAAGGTTTTGTTTTTACCTTATTGTATATTTTGTAAGCAATTTGTATTGCCTATCTTTTTGGGGGCACCTGACATCTGGGGCAAGAAAAACTGAAGAAAATGGAGTCTGCTGCTTGTATACCCCTGACGCACTGACGTCAGGGAGGAGGCGACAGCAACCGACGCCGGACCAAGACTTTGGAACTCTGGCCAACTGCGGGACCGCCTGACGGCAGGATAACCCAAGTGTAATGACTGCAGCAGTGAAGACACTCTAACATCTACATTTATGGTAGGTACAAAACTGTACTTTCATCATTATTCGGAACCAAGGTGAAGGACACACTGTATAGGTGTGAGCAGGAAGGAAAAACTCTGTCTGCCGTGGGAGTCTTTTTCCATGCCTTCTAGACCTTACCCCAAGGGCCAGAAGGGTGGGAAAATGTGGTTCAGGAAGTCGCAGAGGTTTTTTCAGGACACACAAATTGATTCCCCCTCCAGAGGCAGGGGAGGGGGTGGTAATTCAGGTAGATGCCACCCTAGAGGCAGAGGAGGCCTGCGTAACCAGGGGGACCGGGATTCCTTTCGCGTTTCTCCCTACCAGCGCTCCTAAAGGGAGGCCCGACTGTGCGTCTCTGGAGCTGGTTGGGGGTCGCATTTCTTTATCCCCAGAAGCCTGGCAAGACATCACCCAAGACGAGTGGGTATTAAAGATAATTTCCAGAGGTTATCATATTCCCTTCTCTTCTCCTCCCCCGCCAACCAAGTCAATTCCAGACATTCAACCCAGTCACAGGGATTCCGCAACTTTAGAAATAAAAAAGTTGCTTTCAAAGAAAGCCATCCAGCCTGTCCCCGCAGAACAAGTAGGATTAGGGACTTACTCCAGATTCTTTTTGGTGCCGAAAAGAACAACAGGGGACCTGAGACCCATCTTGGATCTCAGCCAATTGAACTTACATGTACAAAAGTCCAAATTCCGCATGGTCACCTTACAGTCAATACTCCCTCTGTTAGGGAAAGATGTGTGGATGTGCTCCATCGACCTCAAAATTGCTTACTACCATATCAAGATGGACAGGGCATCGAGAAGTCATCTACGCTTCCGGCTGGGAGCCAGTCATTTTCAGATGTTCATCGTGCATACAGCTGCAGTCATAACAGATGGGTTCTCCTGCCGTCAGGCGGGTCCTTGGTCGGCCGAATTCCAAAGTCTAGGTCCGGTGTCGGTTGTCATCGCTTCTTCCCTGACGTCAGTGCGACAGGGGTATAAAAGAACCAGCAGACGCCATTTTCTTCAGTCTTTCTTGCCACACGGTGCCCGAAGCTGAAGCAGTTTGCAAGTGCCGGTCGGCCAGCTCCTGAAATTACGAAAATTTTGCAACCGAAGTCTTCTTGAAAGCCAAGTACCCCGTTCGGGAAACTTTTCTTGCCTCAGACCGATGTCAGACAAAGTTAATAATTGTATTTCATGTGGGAAGCAAATACCGCATAAGGCTTTCCATTCCCTCTGTATTCCTTGTGTAGGCCCAGACCATGACGTCTCGGTCTGTCGCTTTTGTGCTACATTCAACAAACGCACCATTAAGCATCGGGCGGAGTTCGCCCAGCATTATTTTGGCAAAAAATTTAACTATATTATGTCGTCGGATAATCCGACTCCAGTTTTGTCTAAAAAGCGCAAAGATAAGGACCGACACATGAGGTCCGCGGCCTCTACCGACACCACGCCAAAGCCGACTATAGGTGGTCCGGTTCTCAGCGAGGCGCCTACGCAGCCCCTTACTACCGACACTTCATCGGCGGTGTCTTCTGTGCCCGAGGTCGCAGGCTCCTCGGCCCACACCCCGACTACAGATACCGAAGCCACTCTTGGCGGTGAATCTCAAAATTTGGACAGGTCTGCCTCCTCTCAAGGTGTTTTCAGACCTTCCACTTGTTTTTCCATCAAGGCTTTCACTAAGTCTAAAGCAGCCATGCATTTTAAGAGACAAGCTACACAGGGCCCATCTCCAGGCCCCATGCCTAAAAAACAGATGCTTAAAATGGCTGAGGATTTAATTACTCTTATCAGGGGTTCTCAAACCCCCCCGGACAAAAGGCCCAGAGTGGAAGAAGAATCCCCCTCCTCTGATCAGGGCTCCATTATCAGAGCACTCTGATGAACAGGAACATTCTTACTCCCCTTTTGAAGATTCTGATGCAGATGAGTCCATTCCCTCTGTATCCCCCCCCCAGAGGATTACTCATTTGGGGAAACTTTGCATATCTTAAGGGAACACTTCCACTGGGAAGGCCAAGATTATTCAGATTCCAAGAAAAGGCTTAGGGAATTTCTCTTGCTACCTCAGCACAGGCCTCTGGCTATACCTCCTGTCTTAGACATACTAGATGATGTGTACTCTGAGGCCTGCCTTAACCCGGATTCTCTACCTCCAGCCCCAGTCAAGCCTGACAGGTACTACCGGGTTCCTGACTCACACCAATTTCTATACAAAAGCCATGCTGATGACCCAGAAACTATCTCACATGGCCCCAAGGGAATTAAGGCCTCCACTGCTAAAAAATCCATTACCTTCCGAGAGATTCCAGATCCTTAGAAAGGTGGGGAAAAAAGGTATATACCTCGGCCACCTTAACCATGAGGGCATTAAACTGCCAGTTCCATATGCTAAAGTACCAACAGTTTCTGTTATCACAGTTGAGAAGTAAAATGTCACATCCTGAACAACCAGAATTGAAGGAGTTGCAGGTTTTGATGCATAGTGCAGAACAAGTGGATAAACATACCTTACAATGTGGTTTTGATGCTCTAGAGGCCTCCTGTAGAGCTGCTGTTACAGGATCAGTCATACGTAGACATACCTGGCTCAAGGAACAAACCTTACCAGATCATGTCAAAGCTAAATTACTAGATGCCCCTCTGCAAAAGGATGTATTATTTGGTGCTAATGCTGAGGAGGTATTAAGGAAAATGGAGGAAAAGGCTAAATCGATGCAAACAGTGAAAGATTTTCTACAGGTACAACCCCCACGTTTCACTAGAAATTGGCCTTTCAAAAATTGGTCCTTTCCAGCCACGGACAGACCCCAAAGAGGTAGATAAAGGCGCCCGAGGGGCAGAGGGCAATCCCAAGGATCATTTAGAGGCAGACAATGGCAAGCTCCTACACAAAGAGGTGGTGAGGATAATTCGCAGCCATTCAGAAAGCAAGCCCAATGACTTTCCCCTTTGCATGCCAAGCAAGGTTCAAATGGCAGCACCCTTAGGCGGAAAACTGGCATTGTTTTCAAAAAATTGGCATATTGTCACAAAAGACAAATGGATCCTGGACATTATAAACAGAGGCTACAGATTCCATTTTCACACCCTTCCAAAAATGAGAGGCATGCCAAACCTCTGCCACACAATCAAAGGGCAGAGGCACAAACACAAATTTCAGATCTCGTAGACATGAAAGCTATTCAAGAGGTACCTACTCACGAACAAGGTCAAGGTTTTTATTCCAGACTATTCCTGGTACCAAGGAAGGGAAAAGATTGGAGACCTATTTTGGACCTATCCATCCTAAACACATTTTTACTCGTACCAAAATTCAAGATGCTCACTCTACAGCAGCTTCTTCCCATACTGGGCAAGGAGTCTTGGCTGGTAACATTGGACCTCAAGGAGGCATACCTGCATGTCCCAATCAGACAAAATTGCAGAAGATACCTCAGATTTCTTGCAGGTTCAACCCATTATCAATTCTCTGCATTGCCCTTTGGCTTATCTACTTTGCCCAGAGTGTTCACGAAATGCCTGGCATCAGTAATTGCCTACTGCAGACTTCAAGGGATACAAATATACCCCTGTTTGGACGACTGCCTGATCCAAGCGGACAGCAAGCACATACTTCTGAAACATCTGGCTTATGTAATAATGTTGTTGAATTCTCTGGGATACACAGTCAACAAAAAGAAATCAAGGCTAATACCCTCTCAGAAAATAATTTTCCTGGGTGCCAACTTGGACACAAGCACCCAGATGGCCTACCTCACGCCAGAGAAGCAGGGGCAACTAACTCAATACTTCAGAACACTAGCAAATTTCACCAAGCTGACTGCAAGGAAAATCCTGCAGGCTCTGGGATTCATGGCATCTTGCATCTTACTAATCCCATGTGCAAAGCTGCATATGAGGAAAATTCAATGTTACCTGAAAAACCTATGGTCTCAACACAGCCACAGTTTGGAAACAATAATACCACTAATTCCATGTCTTCAAAAGGAATTTCTGTGGTGGGCTCAAGCATGCCAAACAAACACAGGTCTCCCATTCAGCAAGCCTCAAGCAAATCAAGTCATCACAACAGACGCCTCGGACTACGCCTGGGGCGACATGACAGATCGGTGCATTCAGGGCAAATGGTCCCAAAAAGAAAAGCACCTTCACATCAATCAAAAGGAAATGCTAGCAGTAATAAATGCTATTATAGCTTTCAAAGACCTTCTGCAACCAGGTCAACTATTGATAAGGACGGACAACACCACAGTAATGTGGTACATAAACAAACAGGGAGGAACCCATTCATACCCCCTATGCAGGCTGGCCATGTCACTTTGGAACATGGCTCTGGACTTACAAATCGAACTTCAAGCACAGTACATGCCAGGCAAGGAAAACACGCTGGCAGACAACCTAAGCAGAAATATGACAGATCCACACGAATGGAAGTTGCATCCTCAAGTTTTTACAGAGATAATTCAAGCATGGGGAAGGCCAGACATAGATCTCTTTGCCTTCCACAAAAATCACCAATTGACAAAATTCTACTCAAGGATTTTTCATCCAAAGGCCTGGAGAGTGGACGCTCTATCTTTCAGTTGGACATCAATGACAGTTTATGCCTTCCCACCTCTTCCTCTGCTGCCCAAAGTTCTATTAAAAACCAGAGCAGACAGACTAGAGATGATTCTCATTGCTCCAGACTGGCCAAGACAACACTAGTACCCACTCCTGAGGAGCCTGACGCATTCCCCACCATGGACCCTGCCTCTAATGCCTCTTCTTCTGACTCAGCACAGCTTCAAAACTCTTCACAGTCAGCTAAAAACACTCAATCTAGCCTCATGGAAGATTCCTTAGCATCACAACAGACCCTACTCTCCAAGGAGGTGCAGGATGTCATTTTGGAAGCCAGAAGGCCGTCTACTAGAAAAGCTTACTCCGCAAAATGGAAACAGTTTTGTGTCTGGAATGAGAAAAAGGGCCAGGATCCTGGAAAACTGAATTTACCTCAAATATTACAGTATCTAGCGGAGCTGCTAAGCAGTGGACTTTCTTTCTCCTCCATCAAAATCCATGCCTCAGCCATTTCTGCAGAATACAACACTGATTCACCCTTATTCTCTCACCCCCTCTTAAGACAATTCCTCAGAGGGGCTAAGAATCTAAAACCCCCAAGGAAACCACCAATACCTGCTTGGGATCTCAATTTCATTCTAGAAAAGCTGACCTTGCCTCCTTTTGAGCCAGCAGCCTCAACAGATTTGCAATATTTGTCCTGGAAAACAGCTTTCCTTCTGGCTATTACCTCAGCTCGTAGGGTATCGGAACTACAAGCTCTCATCACTATGCAGCCTTTTATCATCTTCCATCAGGACAGTGTTTCCTTATGAACCAACCAGTCCTTTATGCCAAAAGTGGTATCCAGGGTAGCTTTGAATCAGGCTTATACACACCTACCTTTTATCCTAATCCTCAAAACAAAGGGGAGAGATTACTACATTCCTTGGACATCCACAGACAACTGCGTTATTATTTGGACAGAACAAAGCCTTTCAGAAAATCAGAACAGCTCTTTGTGTCCTATGCTATAGGAGCTCAAGGGAAGCCAATTTCCAAACGGACAGTCTCAAAATGGATAGCCCACTGCATACGCTTTTGCTATTCTTTTCATGGCAAAACTGTACCTGCAGGCATCAGATCTCACTCCACAAGGGCCACGGCTACCTCTGCAGCTTTTCTCAGAGGAGTTCCTACCAAAGATATTTTGGAAGCAGCCACTTGGAGTTCTGTGCATACCTTCTCCAAGCACTACCACCTTCCATTATACTCCAAATCTAGAGCGGGCTTTGCCACTGCAGTCTTGCAGGGCATTCTGGCTCCTCCTAGTTCCACCTAGTGCCTACCACCCCTTTCTTAGCTTTGGGATTCTACCCATCTGTTATGACTGCAGCTGTATGCACGATGAACATAGTACAGTTTTGTACCTACCATAAATGTAGATGTTCGAGTGCCAATACAGCTGCAGTCCAGGTTTCCCTCCCTCCTTCCTTCCCCTCTTGGGACAGGCCTATTGGCTAACACCTCCTCATGCAACCTGATTGGGGTATTCATTCATGATGTATTTGCTTGCACTATTGTATTTTGATTATATGGCATTGCTTTATTACACAAATTTATGTATTGCCTTCCTTCTGGGGGCACCTGACATCTGGGGCAAGAAAAACTGAAGAAAATGGCGTCGGCTGGTTCTTTTATACCCCTGTCGCACTGATGTCAGGGAAGAAGCGACGACAACCGACACCGGACCTAGACTTTGGAATTCAGCCGACCGAGGACCCGCCTGACGGCAGGAGAACCCATCTGTTATGACTGCAGCTGTATTAGCACTCGAACATCTACATTTATGGTAGGTACAAAACTGTACTTTTCCCGCCCTGCCCTTTGGTCTCACCACAGCCCCCAGGGTGTTCACCAAATGCATGGCAGTGGTAACTGCTCGCTTGAGATGTCCGGGATTCCAAGTGTTTCTGTACCTGGACGACTGGCTCCTTTCTGCCAACACCAGGCATCTACTGTTACAGACCAGGGATGCCACCATTACACTGTGCCAAAGGTTAGGAATTACTCTAAATTGGGAAAAATCTGCCTTGTTGCCCTTGCAGTGTGTCACTTCTATCGGCGCCAAACTAGATACGGTGCTCATGAGGGCCTTCTTACCAGAAGAGAGAATTCAGGCTATACACCAGCAGGTCTACGCCTTACTACCATTGAAGGTCAAGGCAAAAGTGGTCCTCAAGTTATTGGGGACCATGGCTGCCACGATCATGCTAGTTCCCCTTGCCAGAATCGCAACGTGGGCAAGCCTTTTGTCCCATCTTCTCTAGTTGCCACAGTGACCACGGATGCCTCCCAGATCGGGTGGGGGGGCATTATCTCGGCAGGATAGTCCAAGGCACGTGGCAGGATCACAGGACCCATTTGCATATCAGTATCTTGGAGATGAGAGCACTGCTATTAGCGTTGCAAGCACTTCAGAACTCTCTCCCTCTAGGGACAATTGCAATCCACTTGGACAACATGTCAGTGGTATGGTATCTGAACAAGCAGGGAGGAACCAAATCATACCCCCTTTGCCAGAGAGGCAGTGTCTTCCCAACACTTTCTAGTTGCAATGCATATACCAGGGAAGTCCAGCGTGATTGCCGACAGGCTGAGCAGACCTATCCTAATGCCTCACGAGTGGTCCCTGAACAAATATGTTGCAGAGAAGATATTCCGCAGATGGGGTCAGCCTTGCTGCAATCTATTTGCCAGCCCCCTCAATGCCAAATGCAGCAGCTACTTCACCCTTATCCCCCCAGAGGGGGAGACGCCCAGGGAGGCTCTGGTTCACGATTGGCCCTCCTGTCTTCTCTTTGCCTTTCTGTCGTTTCCTCTGATATCAAAGGTCATTCAGAAAGCACAGTCTTTGGGAAGCAAATTGATCCTGATTGCCCCACTGTGGCCTCGTCAGATTTGGTTTCCCTTCCTTCAACCCTATCTAATGGAAGATCCCTGGATTCTGGACCCAGATCCAGATCTGCTGACTCGTATGTCAGGACAGTTCCATCCCTCCATCCAGACCCTCATGTTGACAGCTTTGCTGCTCCAGTTCTTTCCCTAGTCAGGCTTCATGATTTTTCCCCGGAAATGGTCCACATTCTGTCATCTTCCCACAAGCCTTCTACCAGGAAGATTTATTCCAGTAAGTGGAAGAGTTTCTCCATTTGGGCCCATGAAAGTCATATTGATCCTTATACAGTGCCTATTTCGGCAATATTAGAATTTCTTTCTCAACTGTTAGTCAGGGGTCAGCTGCAGCGACCATTAAAATGCAACTGGCATCGATTTCTACCTTTCACGTTGCGAATGAGCCCAACCTTATGGCTCATAGGCCCTTTCTGAAAGGGACAATGTTACTCTGACCCTCCAGTCTTTGAGCAAGTAATGCCATGGGACCTCATTTTTGTATTACAGAAGCTCACCTCGACTCCCTTTGAGCCTGCAGCTACGTGTGACATTAAATTCTTGTCATGGAAGACTGTATTCTTGGTAGCCATAACTTCAGCTAGGCGGGTCTCTGAGCTCCAAGCTTTATCAATTAAGCCGCCTTATTTGGTGTTTCACAAAGACAGGGTCTCCTTAAGAACCAATCCTTCCTTTATTCCAAAGGTTGCTTCTGTTGTCAATATCAACCAATCCATTGAGTTGCCTGTGATCTTTCCTGATTTTTCTAACAAGGCAGAGTTGGTTTTATCAGCTAGACGTTTATAGACAATTGCGTTTCCATTTCATCATCTTCTTTCGACTGTTCATGTTGGGGGTCGCCACAGCAGATCATCTGTTTCCATTTTTTCATGTCTTCTGCATCTTGCTCTGTCACACCAACCACCTGCATGTCCTCTCTCACCACATCCATAAACCTTATCTTAGGCCTTCCTCTTTTCCTGTTACCTGGTAGCTTCATCCTTAGCATATTTTTCCCAATATACTCAGCATCCCTCCTCAGCACACGTCCAAACCAATGTAATCTTGCCTCCCTGGCTCTCTTTCTATTTACATAGGACAAAATATTTTAGGAAATCAGATCAACTGTTTCTCGTTTTCAGACACTAGACTTGGGGTTCCTGTTTCTAAAGTAACCTTGTCTCTCTGGATTTCCAATTGCATCTCCTTTATTTATGCTTCCAATGGCAAAGAATTACCCTTTAAAAGTGAAGGCTCATTCTACACGATCTGTGGCAACTGCATTTCAGGCTAGGATGTGTATGGATGAGATTTGTGCTGCAGCAACATGGGCTTCGCCTCAATACTTTTATTAGTCACTACAAATTAGATCTGGTCTCTAGAGGCAGGTCTTCCTTTGGTTCCACAGTGCTCAAGAGTATTTTTCACTGAGCCGCCCAAGGTCAAGGTGCTAGGGATGCTGTCCCAGGGGTAAGAATGAAGGCAGGATTGGACTACATAACCTCAAGAAGTTATGTACTCACCATAACGTTCAATGTTCTCTCCTTACATTCTTACTAACACCCCCCCCTCTTTGAGGACCTGGAGGTATAGTCTCTAGGTGTCGGTCCTTTCTGTTGGGGTGGTTGTTCTTCTCAGTGTGTGTGTGTGTGTGTGGGGCGCAAACAAGATCTGGGGAATGGGCCTGTTGCATGATGGGATACCTCTTAGCCACAAGCCAATTTAAGACTCTGAGCTAGAGTATGGCCGAGTTGGAGCCGAGGTTCGGCTCCGAACCCAGGGGTAAGAATGTAAGGTGAGATGGACTACATACATCGAACGGTATGGCGAGTACATAACTTCTTTAAGGTGTGTGGTGCAGCATCCCAAAAATTCCTGAAAGTGGGACACATGGATTTTACATAATTTCTCTGTTAAGTATGCTGAGGTGAAGCTCACATGCTTACTAATATGACAACATTCTTTGATCATAGCACTTCATAGACAAGGTAATGAGACCTTAGATGCATAACACATTTCCTTTCTTTAAGTTGCTTCATTACCTTGTTGCATAGTTATTCATAGGTAGGTACTAGGCTATCGGCCCAAGGGCCTATGCAAGCCTAGCCAACAAGGTTCCCTGGCTTACGCCACCCAAGAAAGTTATTTTCCTGTGCCACTGACTAGCAGAGACACAGAAGTGATCCCCGGGGTGTATTTCCTATTCACTCATCAAGATTTTTCTTGAAGAGTGCTAATGAAGAACTTTGCTTGACATAGATGGGTAGCCTGTTCCAGAGTATGGGAAGTCTCTAGGATAGGAATCTATCCCTCCAGCATGTCCTGTTTATTGTGGTGACATGGTTTAGGTCCCTAGAGCGTGTAGCTCGGAGGGATTGGGATTTCTTTAGGTGTAGCATGTCCAACAGCTCTGGGTTTGACATAGCTTTATATGTTAGGCAGAGATCACCTCTGAGTAGGCGATATGCTACGGAGTAAAGCTGGAGTTTTTTGAGGCGGTCAGTGTAGGGCATTTGTTTGTGTACAGTAATCCTCTTTGTGAGGTACTTCTGTGGCCTTTCCAGCTGCTGCAGATTTCTTGTGAGGTACATTCCAAAAGGGGCGTTTTACTCTATAATGGGTCTAATGAGTGATGAGTAGAGGGGTAACGATGACACCTTTTTTTTCCTGGACAAGTACCCTTTTATGATGAGGTGTGCCACGTAGAAGGACTTCCTGACTGCTGTGGCGATGTGACTATCAAAGGAGAGACTACTGTCCACCTGGTTCCCAAGGTCTCTTATCATGCATTCGGTGTTAAGTAGATTGCTGCCTATGTGGTAGTTCATGGGTACAGAGTTTTTACCAAAGGGGATGACACTGCACTTTTTGGCATTGAGCTTGAGGCCATGGCTCTGACACCAGGCATCTGTCTCAGAGAGGCCCTTCTGTAGGATGTTCACATCATTTGGGGAATTGACTATGACTCCTAGTTTGAAGTCATCTGCGAACTTCGTTAGCCAGAGGCCTTCTGTGTTAGCCTGTACTTCAGAGAAGTACATACCAAACGGGAGCGGTCCCAGGACGGAACCCTGTGGTACTCTACTTGTCACTGGTTTGAGGTCAGATTTGGAGTCTGCAACTTTTACAGTGTGGGTTCTGTCAGTGAGCCAGTTGGCAACCCATCTTGTGACGTAGGGATTTATGCCTAGTTTATTGAGTTTAGCTATAATTCCAGAATGGGGGATGGTGTCGAAAGCCTTGGTGACGAAAGCCTTGGTGAGGTCAAGATAGGCTGTGTGAACCACTTTACCCTCGTCTACGGCTTTGGTGACTGCCTCAAAGAAGTCAATCAGGTTCAGGAGGCATGATCTGCCTTTCACAAACCCGAACTGGGTGGGATCCAAAGTTTGGAGGTTACCAATGTCTTTGTTTGAGTTCCATGATACGTTCAATGGCTGTGCAGAGCAGGCTCGTCAGGCTAATAGGTCTATAGTTCCCGGGATCAGTGGTGGCTCCTCCTTTGTGGAGTGGGATAACTGTTGCTGTGCACCATTCAGTGGGCACAACGCCTAATGCAAGGCTGATGTCCTTCAAGGATGCATCTGCAGTCCTTACAAATGGGTTGTCCTGTCGTCAGGCAGCCCTTCGGTCGGCCGGATTCCAAAGTCTGGGTCTGGCCTCGGCTGGTGTCGCACTTCACCCGACGTCATAGCTGCAGTTCTTCGGGTATAAAGGCATCAGCCGACGCCATTTTCCTCAGTCTTTCTTGCCGCGTGGTGCCCGAAGCAGAAGCTGTTCGCAAGTGCCAGTCGGTCAGAACCAGAGATTACTACTACCGAATAGGACTACGAAGACTTCTAAAAAGCTAAGTACCCCGTTGGGGACTCTTTCTTGCCTCAGCCGATGTCAGAAAAAGTGAGTAACTGTTTAACTTGTGGGAAACAAATACCTCATAAAGATTTCCACTCTTACTGCTTACCCTGTTTAGGCCCAGACCACGACGTAGCAGCTTGTCTAGCCTGTGCTTTTTAACCGGGCGGATTAGACGTCGGTCTGAATTTGCTGAGGAGTTTTTCGGCTCCGATTTTGCTTATATTATGCCGTCGGATCCTCCGACTACGCAAATGTCTAAAAAGCGCAAGGAAAAGGACCGACACTCGCGGTCTGTGGCAAACCGATTAAGCCAGCGAGTGTCTCTGTTTCGCTGAAACCGAGCAAGCGGTTCTTCCTTCAGCTGAAAACTTACCTTCTACCGAGGCCTCTTCCAACCTGGTGGAATCGGCTTCAGAAAATCCCACCTGCTGTCGCAGTTTCTCAGGAATTAAATGACACTATTCCCTTGGATATTTCAACCCCTGCACATGGAGCTGCTAGGCCTCCTGCAGCCATGTCCATTAAGGCCTTTGCCAGGGCTAAAGCAGCTAAAGCTACTAAGACTGTGCCTGCTAAGACCCCCACTCACAGGCCCAGCTCTAGTTCTCAAATGCTTAGTTTAGCAGAGGATCTCATTTCTTTAATCCGGGGATCCCAACCTCAATCAGACAGGGCCTCTCAGCCACCTCCAGAGAAGAGGCCTAGAGCAGAGCCCCCCCAGCCACTTTCTACAGATGATTCCTCTGATGTTTCAGATGATTCCGACCCTCCAGAGGCTCCTTTCTCCCCTTGTGAAGACTCTGATGCTGAAGAGTCCATCCCTTCTGCCTCTGCCTGAGGAATTTTCCTTTGGGGAAACCTTGCATGCTATGAGGGAACAATTTCAGTGGCAGGGCCAGGATTTTTCAGACTCCAGAAAAAGGCTTAGAACCTTTCTGCATTTACCACAACATAGGCCTTTAGCCATTCCTCCAGTTCTTTCTGTTGTAGATTATGCATTTAATGATGCTTGTACTGCTCCTGATTCTCTACCTCCGGACCCTGCTAAGCCTGATAGATACTACAGGGTCCCGGACACACATTACCATTTGTATAAGGCTCCCTTTGCAGATCCCGAGACCATCTCCCAAGGGCCCAAGGCTGTAGCAGCTACTTCTGCTAAGAACCCCCTCCCCTCAGAAAGGGAATCCAGATCCTTAGAGAGATGGGGTAAAAAAGTTTACACTTCTGCTACTCTTTCAGCTAGGGCCTTGAACTGTCAATTTCACATGATCCAGTATCCAGAATTTATGCTAGACCAGTTAACCAAAAAACTGTCCTCTGATGAATCATTAGACAAAAAATCTGTTCAGGAAATGGTACATAACATTCAGCAAGTCAGTAACCTTTCCTTAAAATGCGGCTATGATGCACTGGAGGCTTCCTTTAGATCAGCCATGACTGGCACAGTTATCAGAAGGCATGCATGGTTAAAAGAGCACTTTTAACCATGCAAGTCCAAACTATTAGATGCTCCTATGGATAAGATCAATTTGTTTGGCTCTCCTGCACAACAGGTGCTGAAGAAGATGGAAGAGAAGGCAAAATCTGTCCAAACAGTAAAAGATTTCTTACAGGTCCAACCGCCAAGGTTTAGCAGGAATTGGCCCTCCAAGAATTGGTCCTTTCCAGACTCATCCAGAGTTCAGAGGGGCAGGAATAGGCGTTCAAGAGGCAGAAACCAATCCAGGGGTGCCTACAGGGGACGCCAGTGGCAGAGTAACAACCAGCGAAGTACAGCCACGGACACAGCCACCACCACAACTACAGGACAATCACAGTGACTTGGCTCTGGCACCGCCTACCAGGGAGCAACTAGAAGCACCTTTAGGCAGGAAGCTAGCCTTATTTTCAATAAACTGGCATTACATCACAAGAGACAAGTGGATTTTACAGACAATAGACCAAGGCTACAGGTTTCACTTCCATACTCTACCAGGAAGAGAGGAATGCCAAACCTACCTCCAAATCAAAAGGCAGAAGCTCTAAAACAAATATCCCAATTATTAAAGATGAGAGCTGTGGAAAAGGTACCATCTATGGAGCAAGGAAAAGGATTTTACTCCAGACTCTTCCTGGTACCAAGAAAAGAGAGCAAATGGAGACCTATTCTCGACCTGTCCGCTTTAAACACATTCCTCATTGTTCCAAAATTCAAAATGCTGACTCTACAGCAGCTTCTTCCCATGCTGGGCAAGGAGTCTTGGCTGGTAACTCTAGATCTCAAGGAGGCATACCTGCACGTCCCCATACGACCAAATTGCAGAAGATACCTCGCATTATCAATTCTCAGCATTGCCCTTTGGCTTATCTACTGCGCCCAGAGTGTTCACGAAATGCCTGGCATCAGTAATTGCTCATTGCAGGCTTCAGGGAATCAAAATCTACCCCTACCTGGACGACTGCCTGATACAAGCGGACAACAAAAACAAGCTAGCAGAAGACTTACAAAGGGTCATTTACCTGCTACAAGCCCTGGGATACACAGTCAATATAAAAAAGTCAAGACTGACACCATCCCAGAGAATAACCTTTTTGGGTGCAGAGTTATACACATCAAAGCAAATGGCATTCCTAACAGTAGAAAAACAGCAGCAGCTACCTCTCTACTTCTTGGCATTAACAAGGCAGAACCATCTGACAGCAAAAAAAGTACTGCAAGCCTTGGGCTTCATGGCATCCTGCATAATATTGGTTCCTCATGCCAGACTGCATATGAGAAAACTACAGTGGTACCTAAGGAATTTATGGTCTCAACACCAGCACAGCTTAGAAACCCAGATTCCAATTATTCCATGCCTGAAGCAAGAATTCCTATGGTGGGCTCAGGCTTGTCAATCAAACACAGGATTGCCCTTCCACAGTACTCAACCAAGCCAAACCATCACGACGGACGCCTCAGACCTCGGTTGGGGGCACACATGCTGGACAAGTGCATACAAGGCTTATGGACTCAAGACCAGCTGCACCTACACATAAATCTAAAGGAAATGCTGGCAGTAAAACTGGCAATTCAGGCATTCAGACCATTTCTCCAACAAGGTCTATTGATGATAAGGACAGACAACACCACAGTTATGTGGTACATCAACAAACAGGGAGGCACACATTCAGATCCTCTTTGCCGGATGGCACTGGACCTCTGGAATGTGGCCCTGAGCTACAACATTCAGTTAAAAGCAGTTTTGTACCAGGAAAGAAAACATTCTAGCAGACATATTAAGCAGGACTACCACGGATGCCCACGAATGGATGCTGCATCCGACATCTTCAAAACCATTACAAGAAAATGGGGCTTCCAGAAATAGACTTATTTGCATCCCCACGCGATCACCAGCTAAAGAAATTCTGCACAAGGACGTACCACCCACTTGCTTGGAAGGTGGACTCCTATCCTTCAGTTGGAAAAACCTGACAGCATATGCATTCCCACCGCTTCCTTTGATGCACAAGGTGCTATTGAAGATCAAAGAGGACTGTCCAAGGATCATTCTGATAGCTCCAGACTGGCCAAGGCAACATTGGTACCCATTACTGAGGAGCATGTCTCGGGAACAAATATGGCCACTACTCCTGGTTCCCTTGCTGTTAACACAGAACAACTACAACAATCTGCATCCAAACCTGAAAACTCTGCAGCTGACTGCCTGGAACATTGCATAAGACCAATTAACCCTAATTTATCCCAAAGGGTTAAAGACATTATCCTTGAGGCTCGCAGACCCTCAACAAGAAAAAATTATTCAGCAAAATGGAAAAGATATCTCATATGGAGTACTGCAAAAGGAGAAGATGCGTCACTGGTAAACATAGCCAACATCCTGGAATACTTGGCAGAGCTCTTCCACACAGGCCTGTCCTATTCCTCCATCAAGATTCATGCATCAGCTATTTGCAGAATACGACTTGGATCCTCCTGTCTTCTCACATCCTCTGCTCAGACAGTTTCTGAGAGGAATTAAAAATGTAAAGCCTCCTAGGAAGCCACCATTACCAGCATGGGACTTGAACTTTGTGCTAGAAAAATTGACACTGCCTCCTTTCGAACCAGCAGCAACAGCAGAATTACAATACTTATCATGGAAGACTGCTTTCCTGCTGGCAATCACTTCAGCAAGAAGGGTCTCTGAACTTCAGGCATTAATGGCAGTACAACCCTTCCTGATCTTCCATCAAGATAGTGTCCATGAGAACAAATCCTTCCTTTATGCCTAAGGTGGTCTCCAGAGTTTCTTTAAATCAGGCTATCCACCTACCTACATTCTTCCCCAACCCACAGAACAGGGGAGAAAGACTGCTGCATACCTTGGATGTACATAGACAATTACGCTACTACCTGGACAGGACCAAGGGCAATAGAAAAACTGACCAGCTACTGGTAGCATATGCAATAGGAAGGGAAGGAAAAGCAATTTCAAAACAGACAATCTCCAAGTGGATAGGAAATGGCATTAGATTTTGTTACTCCTACCATGGAAAGAAAACTCCAGAGAACATCAGGCCTCACTCTACAAGGGCTACAGCCACTACCACAGCCTTCTTACGAGGAGTGGCTACCAAGGACATTTTAGAGGCTGCTACTTGGAGCTCCGTGCATACATTTGCCAAGCATTATAATTTACCTTTATACTCTAGATCCCGAGCAGGTTTTGCCACTGCTGTTTTGCAAGGGATCCTAACTACACCATAACTTTATTTTTCCACCTCCCCCAGTTTGGCTATGGTATTCTACCCATTTGTAAGGACTGCAGATGCATCCTTGAAGGACATAGTACAGTTTTGTACCTACCATAAATGTAGATGTCCGATAGGAATGCAGCTGCAGTCAGGATTACCCACCCTTCCCTCTGTGGTGCTCCTAGGGTATTTGCCCATCTTATAGCTAGCTGGGGAATCTATTATGGTGTATTTGTTTGTATATATGTACATACATGCTTATTTTTGTGTTGTTTCTACTATTTGGAATCATTGGCATTTATCCAAATTTAGCCTTCCAAGAGGGCACCTGGCATCTGGGGCAAGAAACAGAGGAAAATGGCGTCGGCTGATGCCTTTATACCCGAAGAACTGCAGCTATGACGTCGGGTGAAGTGCGACACCAGCCGAGGCCAGACCCAGACTTTGGAATCCGGCCGACCGAAGGGCTGCCTGACGACAGGACAACCCATTTGTAAGGACTGCAGATGCATTCCTATCGGACATCTACATTTATGGTAGGTACAAAACTGTACTTTATTGAACATGGTGCTTAAGTGGGGAGCCAGTTCATTCTGAAGTTTGTGTAAAACGCAGCCTGGGATGTTGTCCGGTCCCATCGATGCTGTGTTTTTGGCTTTAGAGAGTGCAGCTTTCACCTGCGTAGTTGTGATTACAGGGACTCTGCATTTTTCCTGTATAGATATGGGCCCTTTAGGGGTGAAGGGGGGGGGGCTAAAGTTAGCAAAGGGGGGGGGGGGGCTAAAGTTAGCACTGAACCTATCTGCCAGGATGTTGGCAATATCAATTGGTTCTGTAATTTTCATGCCTTTGTGCTGTAACTCAGAGCAGAACTGGGTGTTGCCATTGAGATTCTTGACATAGCTATAGAATGCTTTGTGGTTGTCCTTGGAATTAGTGGCAATTTTATTTTTGTAGCTAGCTTTGGAAGATCTTATAAGGGATCTCAGCTTCTTACTGAGGCTGACCAGGGAGCTCCTCCACTCATGGGATTTTACCCTCTTTTTGAAACAGTTTCTTCATTCTGTTGTACAGTTTGTTTATGGCAGGGGACCACCAGATTGGCTTCCTTTTTTTGGAAGATAGCGTCTTGGTTCTGTTTGGGATAGCACGATCCATGCACTCATGTAGGTGCTTATAGAGTGCATTTGTGTAGGATTCAGCAGTTGTAACTGTATTGTCCATCTGCATGGGTGTCATGAAGTTCACTACTTCTGTCTTAAGAAGCATGAAGTTGGCTTTGGAGAAATTTCTTACTGTGGTTTCCTTAATGGGAGGTGGGGGTGGGATGTGGATATCGAGGGTGATTAGCTTATGGTCGGATCGGACCAACGAGGAGTTGGCTTCAGGTGTGGAACACCGGTCACTCATGTTGGTAATGACTAGGTCTAGGATATTGTTGCCCCTGGTGGGGGTGTGGATAAGTTGATCTAGGGCATTGGAGTTTATGAATTCCAGAAAGCGTTGCGTTAAGGAGTTAGTACATGAGTAGTTTTCCCAGTTAATGGTGGGGTAGTTGAAGTCGCCCATTATTAGGGCCTTTGTTTGAACCCTAATATTTTCCAGTACATCAAGAAAAGAGGAGTGGGAATCCTGGGGCATGGTGGGGGATCTGTAGCAAGCTACAATTTGGATTGCAGTTTTGCCAAGAGTTAGTTGCACTTGGATAACCTCGGATGCATTATGCTGAGCAACTAGCCTGGAGGTGTGGATATCCTTAATGAATATGGACACACCCCCACCTTTGGTGTTTCGGTCCTGGTTAGATGGCCGAAAAGGGTGATATGAGTTCTAGCCTGGTAGTGCAGGGGTGCTCTCTGGAGCCTTGAACCAGGTCTCAGTCACTGCACAGTTATCGATGTTCTCCATTTTAAGGAGTGCCTCAAGTGAGTGCATTTTGAAATTTAGACTTCTAGCATTGAGTAGCATTATTCCTTAAAGTATTACTTTCAAAGTGAAACCACATCTTAGTGTATCCAGTCATGACTGCCACAGATTATGCCACTTTTGCTACAATGTTTCCATGCTAGACTCCAAGCTGGATTCAAGTTGGCAAACAGACTGCACAGAATGTTGCAAGGCTATGCAAATGTTGCAATGTGATACTAGCAACAGAAAGTTAATTGTATTTCTAACCACCTGTGCAGCTTTGTGTTTTTTTTTTCTTTAAAGTTTTTTGGCTCACACTTGCCTCAGAATGCATTCTGAGTTTATTACACTTTTATGAAACACATGAAAAATCATTGCTGTTTTTCCAATGCAGGGAATGGAAATGGTGTGATTTCTTAATTTATCCGGTATACTGATAAATGCTATTCATTAATGCCACGGTGGTACGGTGGTAGCGTTGTTACCTCACAGCAAGAGGTTCTCCCGTTTGATTCTCAGCGTGGCTTGGGAGTGCCTTCTGTGTGGAGTCTGCATGTCCTCCCCGCAGTTGGGTAGTGTTCGAAAGACATGCGTGTGTAAATGGGCATGCCTTCGAAGGTTGGGCATCGAGCTGGCACCTCAGAGTTTTGTAAAAAATCTACTGCCAATCATTATCGGACCGGAGTTCCGCTGTGGCGACCCCTTACCGGCAAAAAGCCGAAAGACAAATGACAGCTGATAAATGCTATTCATTGCTCAGAAGGCGATTGCATTTTAGTGATGTTTTAATTCCATTTCAGAATTTGTTTGTTGCTGGGTAATGAAGCTTCTGCTTGCAGATGAAAAAAGTCCTAAATATGGCTAGGTGACCCAAGTTTGATTAGCATCTCGGGCATCTAAGCTACTGGCAGGAAAGGATAGGCATGTCTATCTTGAAAGGAAGGTCATGCACTTCGGTGCACCTCTTGATCAATCTTCGGTGGGGACAATGAGGTGGAACAATGTGTTAGCATGTTCCCACAGCATGTGTACCACAGGACATTAAAAATCTGTGCACAAGGGAGGGAAGGTAGAGAATTAAGAGAAAAATACTTTACAAGCAATATGATGCTACACCAGCATCCATGATCTCCTCGTTGGCCCTGAGAATGGGTGGAGTAGGTCTGAGGGAGGTAAAGGAGAAAGGAGTGACTGGTAGATCTGCTGGATGAGGAGAGGTCCTGGGGATAGCTGACCATCAGCTGCATGAAAAATAAACACACTAGTGCTACATGACATCTATCAAGGTTAGAATTGGAAAGCCCCAAGCAGCAAGCAATACAGTTATTCTGATGAGAGGCCAGGTAGGTAGCATGGGCTGTGTGTGTCTTATCCATGGCCTTACTAACCTTTTTGACCAACTCGACCACATTAAGAAGGCATGGATCTGCCTTTTACTAAGCTGAACTGGTGTGTATCCAGTGGTATTAGATTAGCTATTTTATTGCTTCAACTATAATGCATTCCATAACCTTGCAAAAAAATATTACTGAGAATAACAAGCTTGTAATTCCCAGGGTCTGTACAGGGACCATCTTATTGGAAGTGACTCCACATCATCTGTTCTCTGCAGCTCTGATATTTGATCAGTGAAGAAACTCAGGTTGAAGATCTGAGACATATTTTGCTAAGTGGGGCTTAATGCTTCTCATTGGCCATCTAGAGATAATAATCAGGACTCGCAAAACTGGTATTTTTGTTCTTGGAAAGGGCTTAAGAGTGATTTGGAGAAAGGAGGCCTGAGTGAGACGGAGAGAATGGCGGCCATGGTGAAGTTGGAAGAGAGTTTGTCAGCAAAGGTATTACATATGTCCTTTGGGGTCAGACAAGGTGGCAGCATTAGAGACAAGTTCAGTACATAACTGTTGGTTCATAGGTTTGTAGGTATTTATTAGGCTAACCACCACAAGGGCCTTTTTATTTATTTGCATTTGTTTACTGGGATGGTCCAGCTGGGTCAGAAGTGACCATTTTCAGTGGAGTCCCAGGGAGAAAAGCTCCACATATAAGACGTTTGACATATAATACAGAATTTACATTAATAGACATTTAGTACATATTATTGGCAGCTTATACAATTGGTGAAAAATAAGCAGTACATAAGTAATCATTCTCAAATCAAAGATATTGTACAAGCAATACAGAGTATATACATGAGAACATTCCATACGAGTAGTCCTAGCCATGCATTCCAAATCTCTGATAAGTTCTGATACCCTTGATAAGTGTGAGCATGGGCCTGGGAGATGAACCATTTACAGGTTACCTGTGTCCGTTAGAGACACAGATGCCAAACCCGAGATGAATTTCCAGTTTCCCACCTAATTGTCCTAGTTGTACTTTAATTGGGTTAGGGAGGAGGAACTCTGCTTCACACAGATGGGGAGCCTGTTCCATAGACATAGTCTCTGGGATGCATACCTGACTCTCTCCAGCAGGCCCTATTTATATCACAGACAAGGTTTAAGTGTTTAGAATGGGTAATTCTGGTGCTGTTTGTTTTGTGGATATGCAGAAGGTCCATCAGAGTGGGATCTGACAATGCCCTTTATGCCAGGCATATATAGCCCCTCAAAAGCCTGTAGGAGACAGAATACAGGGATAGGTCCTTGAGGTAGTCTGCATAGGACATTTTACTTATGCCCTGTATTCTTTTAGTAAGGAACCTCTGTGGACAATCCAATTGTTGGATATGTCTGTTGGGGACATACCAAAGGGGGCTCTGCACTGAGTGATAGGTCTGATGAATGCCGATTACAGTGGAACAATGACTTCCTTGGACTTGGATACCATACATTTATTTGTAAGTTGCACAACATAGAACGATTTCCTCATCACTGTAGACACATTATGGTCAAAGGCTAGACTACAGTATATGTGTATCCCCAAGTCCCTGACTGCTGAGTCAAGGGTGTGTTGTCAATATCATAGTTACCAGGGATGGATGACTTCACAAAGGATGCTACTATGCATTTCTTGGCATTTAGTTTTAGTCCATGACTGACACCAGCTGTTTCTGCGTCAGCCCCTCCTGGAGAACGTTTGTGTCAGTGTGAGATTCAATGACCGCTCCTAATTGTCAGCCAGAGACCACTGACTTTAATTTTCCAAACATAGTTGAAAAAGGTGGTACAGTTCTCTCTGAATTAATTGCAACCGTAAGTTCATAGTCATGGTTTTATTTCTGTATATGTTTGAGATTTTCTTACCAGTTTTAAATCCCTTTTATAATTATAAAGTGGCCATAATTCAAGAATGCTCAGCTGCTTTATCTTTTAAATTATAGAGTATGTTGATATGTTTGTTTCACCATATGAGTTGTTTTAAACTTGGCATTATGCTTATGTTAACCAGGTACAGCTGCCTCATCTGTCCAGGAGGAAGTAAAATTCAGAGCAGTAGGCAACGGCCTGAGGTGTAAGATTTGCTGGGGAGGTATACCACTGATGATTGTAAATAAGACTGGTAAATTAATAAGCAATGGGATTCGGAGTAATTTCTCAATGTACAGAAATTGTTACGGGATGGACAGCACGTTTCCAGGGAGAATATTGCATGTAGAGGCTGAAATTTGACTGGGGGTAAAAAGTGGGGTAGTACAACTGAGAACTGTGAGGACAAGATCAAGAAGACTACCGTGTATGGCAGAGGAGACCTCAACAACGCAGTTCCGAAATCCTGAACTGTAATGTTTGCAAATACTTCTTCAGATGGGTAGGGAAAATGAGACCGTGGGAATGATGATGACGTTGGCTGTCATTAGTTGTTACAGAAGCTTTTATGTCATTGTCCTGCCTAATGCTGTTTGTGACCCTGCTGACATATGTTCCTTTTTGCAATATTGCTGTCTCTGGTAGT
Source organism: Protopterus annectens (assembly GCF_019279795.1). Classification (NCBI taxonomy): domain Eukaryota; kingdom Metazoa; phylum Chordata; order Ceratodontiformes; family Protopteridae; genus Protopterus; species Protopterus annectens. The sequence goes on from NC_056747.1 coordinate 1,278,031,775, forward strand.
ACTGCTGCTTGTTGTCTCTGATAATATTGCTGCTGTTTTGTCCCCTTTCTGTAAGCGGGGCCACATCGTAGGACAGTTTGTGTAATACTTAGGGGTGGAGGTACTAGACGATTATTTTATGTTCTGCTTAAGGATGGTGGCGCTGTGTATGTTTTCTTTTATGTCATACCACTTTCAGAGAGGGGATGCCAAACAGGAAGACATTCTTAAAGTGGAATCTCATTATTAGCCTGATTTATCTGAGAAAAACAGTTTTTTATACATAAGCAAGCTTACCTTCTAATGACAGTAGTAGAAGTTACTCTTCTAAAACAACAATCAAGATTATCACAACCAAATTTTAACCAGACAGGAATTAATTCAAGTAGGGAAGTAGCCTTAGCACTGGCCTCATTACTAGTCGGGATATAATTGGACTTATGTGCACACGTGCTGTACTTTACAGTAAAAGTAATTGTCGCTATTATACATTGTGACATAGAAATGCACAACAGCAGGAAGCTTTGGAAGGAGAAGTGCAAAGAGAACTGTGGAAGTGAGTGTGGGGAACTATATGGGTACATAAAACAGAAAGGGACATTATGGTTTACTTAACCTCAACAGCTAGAACAAAGAGGGAATAGGAGTCGCAACTACCACACTGAGGCCACTGACCAGTCCAGACGAAAGGGAAGTCGTAGAAAAGTTGTTGGATGCATGGAAACTGCTACACAAGGGGTTGGTTATGTGTATCCTAGAGTGATGCTTTACAGACTACGTGAGACAGATGATGCAAAGAAGGGATATAAACACTGAATTGCAATCTCATCAAAATGGAACACTAAAAGCAAGTATCATTTCTTGCTGTCAGACAAATGACAAAGGAGATGTATGGCAAATTAAAAAAGACAGGTGTGCAAAATAGGAATCACTTGGGGAAAAATGTTCAAGCAGTAAGCCACAAGCATGTACCCAGTTCCCATTGCAACATTTCTTTTAATGGTACGCAGGATGATGGGGACAATTGTGCATCGACAACACCAGAGAAAGTGGGATAAGACTACATAGCAACTGCCTTTACTTTTGTAAAAATACCACAGCATGTGGTATAGTTTGAAACAGAACATCAGAAGACAACAACGGCCCTCTGCCTACACACACACTCAAGTTGTTGCTGTGTTCAGGCCAGAGGCCATGTTAGAACACAGACTCCACATTTACACAATATATGACTGGCCAACCCAAGAATCTAGAGACATCGTAAAAGTATTCTTAGTGATGAAATTACATATATGAATCTTCACATCCCAAAACTTTCCCAAGGTGAGCCACTTTAACACACAGCAGTTGCGCTTTTTAATGATAAAAAGGGATTTTTGCAAGATACCCTATTTAATGGATTCTGACTGCTCCCTGTATTATGCAGATTCAAGGTAATAACAAATCTTCACAAGCTAAATCACTTCACAAGAAACTGTCTTAACTTGCAACATTTTCTGTATATACCGTTGATTATCAATATCTTGCTGTTGTATTCAAGCCAACAACTTGTAATGTTGTTTACTATTGCTGCAATTTTGTATCTCTTTTTATCATGTACATGATGTGGAGCTTTTCTCCCCAGGCATCCGCTGAAAAAGGACCTGCGTCCAATCGGAATTTCCCGGTAAACAAATATAAATAAATAAATAAATAAATAAAATAAATAATAAATAAAAATAATCTTCTATCAAGGTCCAGTACAGCAAGGAACAATGGTCTGTAATGATATTAACACCTTGCAAATAATTAACTATAGTTAATGTTATCCACCTTCTTCCCCCTCCTGTCACACATGCAAGCTATAATTCATGCTGGTTTATATGCTAGAAATACGAGGTATTTACTTAATGTGCACTCAGTTGTCTTCTTTCCACAGACTGACAAGCTGTTATAATAACTATATGCAGCACCTAACACATTGTGCCACAGCAATGACATTGGTTAGGGACACTGCATTTGGCCTCTTTTTAGCTTTTCAGTTTACACTGTTATGATTCCACATAAAAGGAAGGCCCATTACTAGTTTTACTCATTTTTGCAACTGTATTAGACTAAAGCTATCATAGTTACTGTGACTATTGCAAGTCTGTTGTCTTCTTGGGGACTGAGGGTGTAGTACCTGACCTGGTAACACAAACTGATTTTAGAACAGTAGATGTTAAGTTGTCCCATCTCGCCTTCGTTCTTGCTGTTTGGGTTTGGAGCCGATCCTCTGCTCCGACTCTGCCTACTTCTATAGCTCATAGATTCATAGATTAGTACTAGGCTAATTGCCCTTGTGGGCCATTTTAAGCCTAGCCAATTATCCCTTGTGAGACTCAAACCCTGCACCTTGTGTTTGTAAGGCAAACACCTTCACCATTAGGCCACCCTCCCAAACCCTAAGGTTTGGAACCTACCTGGGTTCATAGGTTCATAGCTTAGTACTAAGCTAACTGCCCTTGTGAGCCATTTTTTAAGCCTAGCCAATTATCCCTTGTGGGACTCAAACCCTGCACCTTGTGTTTGTAAGGCAAACACCTTAACCATTAGGCCACCCTCCCAACCTGAGAACTGTTGACTGGCTCGAGGCTAACCCTTATCCCAGAATGCCCAGCATTAGCTACCCAGATCTCGTTTGCTGCTTCAGCTGTGAGGTTGCTTCATTACTGGCTCAGGCTTAGTATAGTTTTTTCTATTATTGTTTATTCTTCAGAATTTAACAAGTTTTTGTCTATATAGTACTTTGTATCCCCTGTCACCTTTTTTGTGTGTTGTGATTTGTTGGCCGTCGCTCCATACTCTCAAACCTTTCTGTTTCCCCTGAACTCATTTAAATTAGAGAGTCCCCCCCCCCCCCTTAGGACAGCCATTTACATTAGAGGCTCTCCTTTAACAAATAAAAGACTGTTTAGACATCTTTCAACAACTAAACTAAAGAAGCAGAGGCCAAAGTTTCCGGCTTCAAAAGGAGTGACTCATGCTGTCAGAAAATGTCTCTGACAGATGGGCACACTAGCTGTGTTTTATTGTTTAGGGGCTGTGCACCTCCTGCTCTATCTGTCATGCATATTTAGTCCAAGGGTCCTGCAGGAGTGCAAAAACAAATTAATCCTTCGAGGATTATTGAAACCAAAGGATTCCCTGGCTAAAGGTTCTCAGCCAGTGAAATCCTCCGTCTGTCAAGCCGTCGGCTCCATGTTCGAAACCGACTCTTGGGCTTGAATGACCAAGTTTGTCTGTGCCGACTAGCATCGACAAGACAACTCTACCCTCTGCTCCAACTGCTACCTCACAGCCATCTCGGAGCCGCAAGCGAGCAAAGTCTCCTTCATTGGAGCCGATCAGCTTGGTGCCACTGTCACCCTTACTTGGAAGTGAGTGCAGCCATCGCTCTTCATCCCACACCTCGATCCTCTAGGTTATCGGATCAGGACGTTGAGAGGGTAAGCAGCAGGTTGCTTAAGTCACAGGCCCTTGCGAAATTGCTTTCCAGCCCACCTCAGCAGGTTGCGGCTCCATCTGCCTCTGTCTCCATTCCTCCTCCGACTACACTTAGTTCAGTGCCGTAGACCATGGACGCGCTGATAGTAGAACTGACCGCCCCAATCACCTCCTCTTCGGTTCCGACATCTGCTCCGATCACCTCGATTGTTCTGTCCATGGAGGGATCTGGGAGCCAAAGCTCTCTTGTTGGCTCAGAGGGGGGAAGTAGTATCGGACCCTTGTCTGACCCTGCTCTCTTGGAGCTTCGGAGCAGGTGAGCTCGGCTCCCACATCGGCCTTGGAGCTGTCGCCCTTGACAGGGAGAAGGACTCCCATCTCTTCGGAGCCAGAGCTTTCTTTGCCTCTGAGTCGGGACGCCTTCGAGGTCATGCGGCGTGTGCTGTCCCCTGAAACAGCCCTGCTATCAGCCCCATCGGCTCCATCCCTCGTGGTGCCTGTGCCAACTTCTGCTCCTCCACTGGCCCAGAAGTGTAGGGAACCTATGCCCCAGGACACCCCGTTGAGTGATCCCTCTTCTTCCGAGGCCTCCCCTGATCACTCGGAGGAGCCTCCCCGGAAGAAGTGCAAAAGGAAGCACCTAGACTCCCCCGAGTCTGTCACCTCAGATACAGACCTGGATGAATCGGAAGGATCCCCCTCAGAAGAGGTTTCCTTTTTGGACATCCTTGAAATGCTTAGGCAGAGGGAGTGGCTGGTCTTCCCTAGCCCCTACCGAGGATGAGTCTGTATACCTGGAGGCATTCGGTTCCCGACCCTCCACCTCCTGGGTGTCTCCACCTTTCGATCCACTCATGTCTGTAGTGGCTCGGAAGGCTTGGTCAGCTCCGGATTCTGTGGAAACTACTCCGAGGAGACCAAATAAATTCATAACCGCTCCCCAGGACAAACAATTTCTCACTAAAGGTGTGCCAGTTGATGTCATGGTGGTAGCAGCAGCCACCAAAAAAGAGTTAGCAGAAACTTCATCTGTCCATCCACCAAACAAGGAGTCTAGGGCATTGGACAGATATGGGAAGCAAATGTTTTTCCTCAGCGACCTTCTCCATGAGTTCCCTGAATTCTCTCCCTCATTTTACACTGCTTCAAAGGGATCTCGTAAAAGAGCTTGGAGATGCCCTACAAGATACTACAGCTGAGGGAGCATCAGCCAAAGTAGCTTCCAGCTTGCGACTCTTAATTCAATGGTCCACTCCTCCATGAGGCTTATTTCCTATGCAGCTGATGGAGCGAGCAGAGCCACATGTACAGGAGTGGCTTTCAGGAGACCTGCTTTGCTGCGGCTGTGTCAATTTGCGGAACCCTTTCGATCGTCCTTCACAAATATTCCCTTTGATGGCTCCTCGCTATTTGGCCCTCAGGTGAAAGACACGCTTACCAGGTGTGTGCAGGAGGGCAAGACTCTCTCTGCCATAGGAGTCCATTTTTCCACTTCTAACAGACCTTCTCCCAAAGGTCAGAGGGGTGGAAAGATGTGGTTTCGAAAATCCCAGGGACCCTTGCCTGACACACGTGGTGATTTTTCCCCTAGGGGCAGAGGGGGAAACAACAACAATGGCAGACGCCACCCTCATGGCAGAGGGGGACCGCAAAATCAGGGTGACAGAGTAACTTTCTCTGCCAAACCCTTCCAGCGTCCCTGATGGGTTACCCGACTGCTCACCTCTGGAGGCAGTCGGGAGAAGACATCCGCTGTACCCAAAAGCCTGGCAAAATATAACGAGACAGATGGGTACTATCTATTATATCCGGAGGTTACAAAATTCCCTTCCATCAACCCCCTCTAGAGTAAAAAAAAAAAAAGTCCATCCCAGATGTCCCACCCAATCTAAGGGATCAAGCAGTCATACAAGTCTAAAAACTGGTAGAAAAAAGAGCCATTCAGGAAGTCCCCCCGCAGACAAACTAGGATCCGGAACTTACTCAAGATTCTTTTTAGTACCAAAAAAGACAGGGGACTTGGAGACCAATACTGGATCTCAGCAGATTTGAACCAATCTTTGCAAAAAGAAAAGTTCCGGATGGTAACACTGCAGTCCATTCTCCCCTTTCTGGGTCAGGACAATTGGATGTGCTGTGTAGATCTTCAGGATGCGTACTACCATATCAAAATGGACAGATGCTCCAGGAAATTTCTTCGCTTCTGGGTAGGGGCCAGTCATTACCAGTTCAGAGCTCTACCCTTTGGTCTCACCACAGCCCCCAAGGTGTTCGCCAAATGTATGGAAGTAGTCACGGCTCACCTGAAACGTCAAGGATTCCAGGTGTTTCCCTATCTAGATAACTGGCTCCTGACTGCTACCACCAGGCATCAACTCTTATAGGCACAGGATCATACAATGTCAACCTGCACCCAACTAGGCATTACAGTAAATTTTGAAAAATCTGCCTTGTTGCCCTGTCAATCTGTTAAATATATAGG
>NC_056747.1:1278042700-1278084542 GCF_019279795.1 Protopterus annectens
TCTACTAGAGTATTAGCCACTTCTGTAACCTTTCAGTCTAAATTGCCCATAGACTCAATTTTTGCAGCTGCCACTTGGGCAAACCCTCATACCTTTATCTCTCATTCCAAAGTGGATGTGGTCCCCTGGAGCAGGGCTTCCTTTGGTTTCACTGTTCTGAAGAATCTGTTGCAATGAGCCACCCAGGATCTTTAGGTGCTAGGGACACTGTCCCAAACAGCAAGAACGAAGGTGAGATGGGACAACTTAACATAAAGAAGTTATGTACGTACCATAACGTTCCATGTTAGTTGTCCTTCATCTCACCTTCCTTCTTGCGTCTCCCCCTTCATGGAGGATTGAGAGGAGTTCACTATGGTTTCACTGGCTGATTTCCTTTTTCTTGATTCACATGCCAGGTTATTTTATGGCAGTTTACTCTGATCTTTTATTTTGGTAGTCCGTTTTTAGGTTACTGGTTATTTTATATGTGTAGTGTGCGCTATCACAAACAAGATGTGGGTAGCTGACGCTGGGCGTTTTGGGATAAGGGTTAACCTCGAGCCAGTAAACAGCTCTCGAGCTATAGAAGTAGGCAGAGTCAGAGCCGAGGATCGGCTCCGAACCCAAACAGCAAGAAGGAAGGCGAGATGAAGGACAATTAACATGGAAGGTTACAGTAGGTACATAACTTGTTTTTTCTGCTGGGTGGCTTCAGTCTGCCTACATGAATAGTGGAGATTGCTTAGACACCTGAGGGTGTGATGGGAGACAGCTTGTCACACCTGGCCTTGAGTGGTGAAATGTTTTGGAACTGTTAGTCCTGGATTGTCCAGAATAAGCACAATGTTCAAGCACAAGGGTCCTCATAAATGTATTTGCTACCACAGCATCTTGCACCAAAGACTAACAACTGACTTTACAGAAATATTGTCAGAACTAAGGCCATATGATGTGGACATTCAGATCAAGATGTCAAGACAGCTGCTAATGTGTCAGCTTGAAGAGTAGATTGAGGACCCTAGCAATCCAGAAAGAATTCAGTGCAGTCACTGCTCCTTCAAGTTGAGGGGAATCTGTTCATGTCATCTGAGAATCTAAATAAGGCTGTCACCTGAGCATCTCATAAGGAAGGTATGCCAGGTAGCTCACTACAAAGGGTCGTGGGGCAGAACGAGGACACATTAAGGGGTTAAATATGTCAGCTTGCCTGGAACACTCAAGGATCCCAGATGATAAGCTGGAGGCTGTGGCTGGTGCTAGGGAAATCTGGTCTGGGTCAGGATATGGATGCTGTGGGCTGCCATAAGGCTCTACAACAGGTCTGACAAAGGGTTTCTAACAGGAGATACCAGTGAGCAGAAGAGTTTTGTTATCACTACCAGCCTTAGGGAGTGGTTCCCTGTACCTGGGAGTGGTATGAACTGCTATGACAGTAGCTGCTGTGGTGAAGGACGATTAAAAATGGAGTATACAGGCAAGCGATATGTTCTTGGCTTCTCCATGCTGTGATAAACATTAGTCTTCCTGGGATGTGTGCAGGAATGTGCACAATGCGATGGACAAAAAAGTTATACCAGACCCTCTTACAGGTGAGATCATACATCAGCCACCCAGGGCAGAGACTTGGGTCTTTACCAGAAAAAAATGACAGTAGACTAGATAATATTCTTCCATGAGTGACTCTGAATTTTAAGGAAATATGAGTGGGTCAATTAGTAGTGGAAGAGATTGACGGGCTGTGGAGATAAAAGGAAACTAAAAATGCTTGTTTCTGTTGCTGGTTTAAAAATCAAAATATTCATATACAACACAAAAGGTTTCCGACCCATGTACATGTATAACTGACTTCACCACATATGAAGTGATCAAATAAATTTCAGTAATTTTGGGGGTGTAAAAATGTTCAGTTCCTTGTGTGTGTGTGTGTGTGTGTGTGTGTGTGTGTGTGTGTGTGTGTGTGTGTGTGTGTGTGTGTGTGTGTGTGTGTGTGTGTGTATATATATATATATATATATATATATATATATATATATATTATATATATATATATATATATATATATATATTATATATGTATATTATATATATATATATATATATATATATATATATATTATATATGTATATTATATATTATATATGTGTGTGTGTGTGTGTGTGTATATGTATGTATATATATATATATATATATATATGTATGTATATAATGTACATATATACACACACACACACACACACACACACACACACACACACACAATAAAACCGTTATTGAAAATAACACCTCCTTCAGGAGATACGTTACTACAACTAGAAACACCCAAGAGGTTTCTAAGTAGATTACATGCTTAAAAGACCCTGAGCAACCAGGAGAGGTGTGAACCACTGTCCCTTTATTCAGTATTTTATAGAGTCTTGAGACGAGATATGTGCCTGGACATTTTTGCCACAACAGACCCAGTTGTCCTAGATCTTTTGTATCTCCATCTAAATCTTTACCAAAAGATAAATCAAATGCAATGGAAAGGCACCTTTATCAAGCAGTGCTTCTGCCACCTGGACTGCACCTGCAGATAAGCAGTGTGATGGACTATAGTCTTTCATATTGCACCTAGATGACTGGTTGGGCATCCACAAATTCACCCCAGGCTTGCCTGAACTAGCCTTCCAAGAGAAATGTGGTATGGCTTAAGGGTGGGCACTTGCAAGGCATGAATGGTCAGTGGGCTCATTTATCACAAAATTCTGATGAATCCTATGAAAATGAATATCAATTTCAGAATAAGAAATATGTAAATTAATGGATAAACCAAGGGAAATGCCAATTACACAGAGTCATTGCTTTCCAAAAACGTGCACACTGATTGGACACCCCAACCAGTATGCCCACTATAAATCTACCATATACCAATAGAAAACGTCCAGCTGCTAAAGTACCACTGAGTGGCCAGACTCTTCTACTGGAATATGCTACAGGGGGTAGAACAAAATTTAAGAAAAATTTGGTTTGTTTGTATCTTTTGGCTTTTCCCGGTTAGGGGTCACCACAGCGGAACTCCGGTCCGCTAATGATTGGTTGACTTTTACATGCCGAGTTACCAGCCCTGACGCACAACCTTCAATGAAGGTACGCCCATTCACACATGTCTCCACGCAGAAGACACTCTAGCTGAGAATCGAACCGGACAGCTTCTTACTGTGAGGCGACAATGCTACCACAGCACCACCGGTACGTCATGCAAAAATAGTCTGAAACTTACCTGATTTTCCGTGCATGTATGCTGTGCCTCATAAAACCTCATTAAAAAGTGCAGGTTCCTTGTGTCCTTATTGGTTAATTCCATAATGAGTATTTCCATAGCTTTGCATATGAGACAGGTAATACTTATGGGTCTGTAATTTCCTGGGTCATGGAGCTTTTTCCCCTGGGTCTCCACTGAAAAGTTTTTTTTTCACCCAGATAGGTTTTCCCAGTAAACAAATGCAAATAAATAAAACACATTCACAGTGCTGTTCAGCAATGTATCAGCAAAGCACAAGCATTTTGCTATCCTGCTAGAAAACAATGGTAAATGTATTTGAAATTAATTTGTTTAATCACCAATCAAATGCAAGTCCAAAGCAAGAAAATAAATGAATAAATAGAAAAGTGGATGTCAAAAAAGACTGTACTTGTAGAGAAGCACTTATGGAAAGATAGCAGTCAAAAATCAATGCACAGGCTACTGTCCAGAAAGTCAAAGATTGCTACTTCAGATCCACAGTAATATTAACTAAGCAAATATTTTAAAAAGCATATTATCGTCCCAGTGACATTAATAACATTTCACAAATAAGTGAGACACGGAAGGCAATGCCACTGGAAGAATGTTCTTTGGGGATTGATACCATTGCAGTGAAACTGATTAAACTTAAGGGAAAATAAGCTCTAATTTAAACACTGTTTCCCATGCTAAGCACCAGCTGTAGAACAAAAAAGTGTATCCTTTCTCACCAGTAACTACAGCTCTTCTCCAACAAAAGACCAAAAGAAAAAAAAAGTATTGTCTAACATTGTAATAAGTCATTTTCTACAGTTAAATCTCCAGGGGCATTGGCGCTTCAGCGCTTTAACCATAACCGCAAATGCAGATTGGCATTCGTTTACAAAGCCGTTACACACTGCCACACTAAATCACACTAACAGCTTGCATGGTAAAAAGAAATGCAGAAAAAGAGATAAAAGGTAGTGAATTACCCTTAACAAATGAGGATAAACAGGGTGTTAAACTTTGCAACAAAATTACTTTTAATTCACCTGCTCTTATTCTTTCAACATTGTTACAAGAACTAACATTTTCAAAAGCGTGCTTAATTCTGAATAAGAGGTATGGAGCTACGCAGCTGATTCCTTACATTATCTAGCATTTTACAAGTTCCACTGACACTTTACAGACCCCTTCAGTGAGACTTTGGGTGAATCTTGCTGACTGACGAAGTAACTCTTACATTTTCCCCAGATGTGTCTCGGGAGATTTACTGATGTTCTTCGTGTTTCACGGTTATCTGCTTGCAGTAGCCCTCAGTCAGCCTGATTAACAAAGTCTTGGGTCCTGCATGCAGCCGATGCCATTACAACAGTCTTTCTTGCCGTGCGGTGCCCGAAGCAGAAGCCGTTCGCAAGTGCCGGTCGGCCGACTCCTGAAATTTTCGTTTTCGAATTTCAGAACCGAAGTATTGAACTAAAAGCCAAGTACCCTGTTGGGGAAACTTTTTTTCTTGCTCTAAACCAATGTCAGTAAAAGTAAATAATTGCATTACTTGTGGAAAGCAAATACCTCATAAAGATTTTCAGTCGTACTGTATTCCTTTCCTAGGCCCTGACCACGATGTACCTCGCTTTCGGTTTTGTGCCTTATTTAAACCACTAACTATCCGTCGTCTGTATATTTACTCTTCTAAATATTTTGGTGCTCGGTTCAGTTATCCCGGTAAGCCATCCGACTACTGACATTCTGAAAAAATGCAAAGATAAAGACAGAGACAGGCCGCCGAGGTCCAAAGCTGCTGCTGATGCTTCTCCTAAGCCAGTCGCAAGTTTGCCGGTACTCTGAGGTGCTTTCGCAGCCTGATGCCCACTACTTCAGATTCGCAGGCCTCTACTGAGACCCATTCCGAGTCCGGTATGCTACGAGATGCTTCAACTGTGGAACCTGCGGATGTCTCTACCTTGGATGGGTCCGAAGCCACTGTGCAGGCACCGGCTTCTGAGATTGTATTCAAGCCTACTGACTTGCATATTAAACCAACACCATCTTCTTAAAGGCCTAAAACTCGAACCATGCCTAGAAAACTTGACACCCAGACCACATGGCCAGACCTCTATGCCTAAAAAACAAATAAGAATGGCTGAAGACCTTATTACTTTAATCAGGGAAAGCCAACCTTCCCCCTCTGAGACCTAGGACTGACTTTGCTTATGATACTTCTGATCAGGATTCTGAATTTTCTGATGTTCTTCATCTCACATTGCTGCAGTCCTTACACTTGGGGGTAGTCCGCTGCCCTCGGTCGGCCCGAATATCAAAGTATAAGGCTGACGTCGGTCAAGGCGCATTTGACTGACATCAGGACGTCAGGGTACAAATGCGCATGACCGACGTCATATCCTCAGTCTTTTTTTGCCGCATGGTCCGATGCAGAAGCAGCATTGCAAGTGCCGGTTGGCGTTCTGAGATTTTTCGATTTCGAAGTTTCAGACCGAGTTCAAAGTTGGCTAAGTACCCCGTTGGGGAATATTTTAGTCTTTTCTTGCCTCAGTGATTTACGGATGTCAGAAAAGTCAATAATTGCATTTCTTGTGGGAAACAGATACCATAGAGATTGTCATACTTTGTGTATTCCTTGCTTAGGGCCTGAGCACGACGTTGTTGGCTGTCGCTCTTGTGCTAGATTCAATAACGCACTATAAAGAGAAGGTTGGATTGTGCCAGGTTAGTCTTTGGGAAGCGGTGCAATTATAAAATGCCGTCGGATGCTCCGGCCGCTTCTTCAAGAAGCGCAAGGACAAAGCAGTTAAGCCTAGGCTAGAAGAACAGTCTGTACGGACGCCGGTTCTTTAGAGGTGTCGGTGGGCGGTGGCTCCACCGAGGTTTCTTTGGGTTCTCAGGGAGAGACTTTATTATTGCAAGATGTGGACTCTCAGGAGGCAGGTCAGGCTGCAGGGGCTTCTCAGGTTACTATACTCCCCTCCCTTCCTAGGGTGGCTAGGCCCTCTCCTTCTGTTTCCAAGGCTTCTCCCAGAGGCAGGCCAGGTTCAGCTTCAGTTGGTGTCACCCCTAGTTCTTCTGGAACTGTGCCCAAGAAGCATATGCTTAAAATGGCAGAAGATTTGATTTCTTTGATTAGGGTTCTTTGCCCCTCCTGATAAGAGACCTAGGGTGGAGCCTGAGCCTGGGAGTTTTGAGCAGGCTTCGGATGTTTCAGAGTCTTCGGCTGAAGACTTGCAGGAGTATTCTCCTTATTCTGATTCTGATGTGGATGATTCTACTCCTTCTGCTTCTCCTCCTGAGGATTTTTCTTTTCAGAAACTCTTCATTCTATGAGGGAGCATTTTAAGTGGGAAGGTCAGGACTTCTCTGATTCCAGGAAAAGGCTTAGAGAATTTTTGTTTTACCCCAGCATAGGCCTTTGGCTATACCTCCTGTTTTAGATGTGGTGGAAGATGTTTTTGCAGAGGCTTCTCTTAATCCTGATTCTTTGCCTCCTACTCCTGTTAAACCGGATAGATATTACAGGGTGCCTGAAGCTCATAAGTATCTTTTTAAGAGTCCTAGGGCAGACCCAGAAACTGTTAGTCAGGGGCCTAAAGGTGTTAAGGCTTCTGTTGTCAAGAATCCGGTTCCTTCAGACAAAGAGGCCAAGGCTTTGGATAGATGGGGAAAGAAAGTTTATACTTCCTCCACTCTAGCTATGAGGGCTTTGAATTGCCAGTTTCACATGTTAAAATACCAAAACTATCTCCTTTCACAATTGAAGTCTAAGGTTGATGCTCTGGCGGAAGGTATTGATTGTAAAGAGTTGCAAGATTTAGTACATGTTTCTGAACAGGTGGGTAAGCATTCTTTGCAATGTGGTTTTGATGCTGTACAGGCCTCGTCTAGGGTGGCTGCCACTGGGTCGGTTCTTCGCAGGCTGAGGGATCAGAATTTATCTGACCATGTTAAATCACGGATTTTGGATGCTCCTTTACAATCTGATGTGTTGTTTGGTTCTCCTGTTGAAACAGTCTTAAAGAAAATGGAAGACAAGGCTAAGTCTATGCAGACTGTTAAAGATTTTTTGCAGGTTCAGCCTCCAAAGTTTAGTAGAAATTGGCCTACTAAGGGGTGGATGTATCCTTCTTATGATTCCCAGTCTAGGGGTAGATCTAGACGTGGTAGGGGCAGAGCTCAGGGCTCTTTCAGGCCTAGAACAGGGAGTTCTCCTGCACAGTCTTCAGGGGAGGGCAGGGGTCAGTCCTTTCGTAAACAGACCCAATGACTTACCTTTTCAGCTGCCAGAGCCTTCTCGTCTGGCAGCACCTTTGGGAGGAAGGTTGGCACTTTTCAAAGAAAATTGGAGTTTAATTACCCAGGACAGATGGGTATTGGATATCATACACCATGGTTACAGGTTTTATTTCCATACCTTGCCTCCTTTCAAAGGCATGCCAGACGTTCCTCCTCCACAAAGAATAGAGGCTCACAAGCAAATTTCTCTGTTACTCCAAATAGGGGCCATTCAGCCGGTCCCTATGCCAGAAGTGGGCCTAGGATTTTATTCTCGCCTGTTCCTAGTACCAAAGAAAGGGAACACGTGGAGACCAATTTTGGACTTATCTATCCTCAACACTTATCTGGACATTCCCAAGTTCAAAATGTTGACGTTACAGCAGCTTTTACCTCTGCTGGGCAAAGATCATTGGATGGTAACTTTAGATCTCAAGGAGGCTTACCTTCATGTTTCCTATCAGACTCAGTTGCAGGAAGTATCTGCGTTTTCGAGCTGGGACTTCTCATTATCAGTTCTCTGCATTGCCCTTTGGCTTATCTACTGCGCCCAGAGTGTTCACGAAGGTTCTGGCTCCAGTGATTCCTTTCCTCAGGTTAAAAGGAATACAGATTTATCCCTATTTGGACGATTGCCTGATTCTGGCTCAAGAAAGGGACGAGCTTCTTCAGCATTTGGATTATGTGATAGCAGTGCTAAGATGCCTGGGGTATTCTGTGAACGAAATAAAGTCCAGTCTAGTACCCTCTCAAGACATGTGCTTTCTGGGTGTGAGACTGAATACAGCATCCCAGATGGCCTTTTTGACCCCGGACAAACAAAAGAATCTTTCCCTTTACTTTCATCAGTTGTCTCATCAGTCCAGGCTGACTGCAAGGACAGTCCTTCAAGCCTTAGGGTTCATGGCATCTTGTATTCTGGTGCTTCCCAATGCCAAACTGCATATGAGGAAGCTACAATGGTATTTCAAAAATGTATGGACACAGCACTGCCAGGATTTGGACACTGTCATTCAAATAATACCTTGCATTCAAAAGGAGTTTTTGTGGTGGGCTCAGGAATGTCACCTAAACAAGGGACTCACTGTGACCCGGCCAGAGGCGAGTCAGATTCTAACGACAGATGCCTCAGACAAAGCTTGGGGAGCTCATCTGAATGGAAAGTGGATACAAGACAAGTGGCCTGCCAGACTACAACATCTACATATCAACTTGAAAGAGATGTTAGCAGTCCAGTTTGCATTACTAGCCTTCAAGGATTTACTTCTTCCAGGGCAGGTGTTGATTCTAACAGACAACACAACTGTCATGTGGTACATCAACAAGCAAGGCGGAACACATTCTTATCCTCTATGCAGGCAAGCAATGATTTTGTGGGAGACTGCTCTCAGTTTACAGCTAAATCTTCAGGCAAGGTTTCTGCCGAGCACAGAACTCCTTAGCAGATGTGTTGAGCAGACAAATTATGGATCCCCACGAGTGGAAATTGGATCCTCATGTATTTCGAAATTGACAGTGTCATGGGGAACTCCAGACATAGATCTGTTCGCTTCCCCACTAAACCACCAGCTGCCAAAGTTTTGCACAAAAAGGTTTCATCCCACAGCTTGGAAAGCGGATGCTCTTTCTTTCAATTGGAGCAATCTTCATGTGTATGCCTTTCCGCCTCTGCCTCTCCTCCCAAAGGTACTACTAAAGGCCAGACAAGACAAGCCAAGGATGATTTTGATAGCTCCAGATTGGCCTCGACAGCATTGGCGCCCATTACTGAGGAGCCTGGTACGGAAGCCTCCATGGCCTTTGCCTTCGATTCCACACCTGTTGTCTCAGGAGGACAGTCATTTGCTCAATGTCAAGCTTCACTCTCTGCACCTAACAGCCTGGCATATTCTGTTTTGAACCATAGTGGGCCTCCACTTCCACAACAAGTTTTGAATGTTATTTTGGAAGCCAGAAGGCCTAGTACAAGGAAAGTGTACGCAGACAAATGGAAGAGATTTTTGTTTTGGAGTGCAGCAAAGGATTTTGATGTTTCTGGGCCTAATTTAAGTGTGGCTCTTCAATATCTTACTGAGTTACTGGACAAAGGTTTGTCCTTCTCTTCTATTAAGGTTCATGCTGCAGCAATTTCGCTCACTATGATTGTGACCCACCATTGTTTTCTCATCCTTTGTTCAAGCAATTTCTTAGAGGGCAAAGAATATAAGACCCCACGAAGAGCTCCTACTCCTGCTTGGGATCTCAATTTTGTGTTGGAGAAACTCACTCTACAACCTTTTGAGCCTGCAGCTACTGCTGAATTAAAGTTTTTATCATGGAAGACTGCTTTTTTGTTGGCTATTACCTCTGCAAGAAGGGTTTCTGAGTTGCAGGCCCTTATGGCAGTTGAGCCTTTCTTAATTTTCCATAAGGATAGGGTATCTTCGCACTAATCCTTCCTTTATGCCTAAAGTGGTTTCTAGTGTGGCTTTAAACCAAACTATTCATTTGCCTACCTTTTATGCAAATCCCCAAAATAAAGGGGAAAAGATTTTGCACACTTTAGATGTACACAGGCAGTTGCGTTATTATTTGGACAGAACTAAAGGGTTCAGGCAGTCTCAGCAGTTATTTGTTTCTTTTGCTTTGAGTTCTCAGGGCAAGCCTGTGTCTAAACAAACTATTTCTAAGTGGATTGGGTTTTGCATTGCTTTCTGTTATTCCCATCATGGCAAGGAAGTTCCAGCTGGGATTAGGCCTCATTCCACTAGGGCTACTGCCACTTCAACAGCCTTTTGAGAGGGTGGCAACTAAGGATATTTTGGAGGCAGCTACTTGGAGTTCAGTGCATACTTTTTCCAGGCATTATCACCTACCACTTTACTCTAAATCCAGGGCTGGTTTTGCCACTGCTGTTTTGCAGGGCATTTTAGCAGCTCCTGCTTCCTTATGATTTGGCCATCCTCCCTTTCCTCTGCTTTGGGATTCTACCCAAGTGTAAGGACTGCAGCAATGTGAGATGAGCATAGTACAGTTTTGTACCTACCATAAATGTAGATGTTCAAGATCCACATTGCTGCAGTCCAATTCCTCCCTCCTTCCCCTCTGTTAGAGGTTGTGTGGGTTGGGTGGTCAATTGGGTGTATATTGTCTATTGTATATATTGTACATATTTTTAGTGCTAGGATGGTTGGTTGTTGGTTTGCTGTCTTTTGGTTTTTGACCTTTGTTTTTAGGGTCTTCTGACATCTGGGGCAAGAAAAGACTGAGGATATGACGTCGGTCATGCGCATTTGTACCCTGACGTCCTGATGTCAGTCAAATGCGCCTTGACCGACGTCAGCCTTATACTTTGATATTCGGGCCGACCGAGGACAGCGGACTACCCCCAAGTGTAAGGACTGCAGCAATGTGGATCTTCGAACATCTACATTTATGGTAGGTACAAAACTGTACTTTTCCTCTGATGACCAGGATTTACCCTTATCTACCTATGAGGATTCTGATGCTGAGGACTCTATTCTCTCTGCATCCCCCTCAGAGGATTTTTCTTTTGGTGAAATCATGCATACCCTCAGGGAGCATTTTTGTTGGGAAAGTCAGGATTTCTCTGATTCTAAAAAGAGGCTTGGGGATTTCTTACTCCTGCCCCAGCACAGGCCCTTAACCATACCTCCTGTACTAGACATTGTTGATGATGCCTTTTCTGAATCTAGCTTGGTCCCTGACCTCTTTACCTCCTGCTCCCAGAAAACCTGATAGATATTATAGGGATGTCCTTCAAGGATGCATCTGCAGTCATAACAAATGGGTTGTCCTGTCGTCAGGCAGCCCTTCGGTCGGATTCCAAAGTCTGGGTCCGCCTGATGTCGCACTTCACCCGACGCGTCATCTCTGCTGGTCTTGGTATAAAGGCATCAGCCGACGCCATTTTCCTCAGTCTTTCTTGCCGCGTGGCGCCCGAAGCAGAAGCTGTTCGCAAGTGCCGGTCGGTCAGATCCAGAGATTACTACTACCGAATACTACTTCGAAGACTTCTAAAAAGCTAAGTACCCCATTGGGGACTCTTTCTTGCCTCAGCCGATGTCAGAAAAAGTCAATAACTGTTTAACTTGTGGGAAACAAATGCCTCATAAAGATTTCCACTCTTACTGCCTGCCTTGCTTAGGCCCAGACCACGACGTAGCAGCCTGTTCGCCTGTGCTTCCTTCATCCGGCGAACGCTTAGGCGCCGGTCGGAGTTTGCTGAACAGTTTTGCTCAGATTTTGCGTACATTATGCCGCCGGATCCTCCGACTACCCAAATTGTTAAAAACGCAAAGAAAAAGACCGACACTCGCGGTCCGCGGTTTCGCCGAAACCACGGTTAAGCAAGCGCGAGTGTCTCTGTTTCGGCGAAACCGAAAGCGGTCAATCTTCAGCCGAATCCATGACTACTACTGAGGCTCCTGCTACCTTAGTTGAATCGGCCTCAGAAGTTTTGCCTACTACTGTGGTTCCTAGTGATTTATCAGGCACCATCCCATTGGATGTCTCTACCCCAGCATGTGGTGCTGCTAGGCCTCCTGCAGCCATGTCTATTAAGGCCTTTGCCAGGGCTAAAGCAGCCAAAACTGTTAAATCAGTGCCTGTTAAGCCCCCTTCACACAGGCCCACTTCTAGTTCACAAATGCTTACTCTGGCAGAGGATTTAATATCCTTAATTAGAGGATCCCAATCTCACCCAGACAGGGCCTCTCAGCCCCAGAAAGAGATCTAGGGCAGAGCCCCTCGAGCCAGTGTCCTCTGATGATTCTGCGGATGACTCAGACATTACAGACCAGCCAGAGGCTCCTTTTTCTACTTACGAAGATTCAGATGCTGAAGAATCCATTCCATCTGCCTCTCCAACAGAGGAATTTTCCTTTGGGGAAACCTTACATGCCATGAGAGAACAATTCCAATGGCAGGGACAAGATTTCTCAGATTCAAGAAAAGGCTTAGGACATTTCTGCACTTACCACAACATAGGCCCTTAGCTATACCTCCAGTACTGCCTGTTGTGGATGATGCATTTAATGATGTTTGCACCGCTCCTGATACTTTACCTCCAGCCCCTGCCAAACCAGATAGATTTTACAGGGTGCCAGACACTCATCACCACCTATACAAGGCCCCACTTGCAGATCCTGAGACTATATCCCAGGGGCCTAAGGCAGTAGCCTCGACCTCAGCAAAAAACCCTATTCCTTCTGAAAGGGAATCCAGGTCCTTAGAGATGGGGAAAAAGTTTACACCTCTGCTACTCTCTCAGCTAGAGCTTTAAACTGTCAGTTTCATATGATCCAATACCAAGAGTTTATGCTTGATCAGTTAACTAAGAAGCTGTCCTCTGATGACTCCTTAGATAAGAAATATGTTTTAGAAATGGTAAGTAACAATCCAACAGGTTAGTAACCATTCTTTAAAATGTGGCTATGATGCACTGGAGGCTTCATTTAGATCAGCCATGACTGGCACAGTGATAAGAAGGCAAGCTGTTAGATGCTCCTATGGATAAGACCAGTCTATTTGGTACACCTGCTCAGCAAGTAATGAAGAAAATGGAAGAGAAGGCAAAATCTGTACAAACAGTTAAGGATTTCTTACAGGTTCAGCCCCCAAGGTTTAGCAGGAACTGGCCTGCCAAAAATTGGTCCTTTCCAGACTCCTCAAAATCTCAGAGGCAGGAATAGACGCTCTAGAGGCAGAAATCAATCCAGAGGAGGTGCCTACAGAGGACGACAGTGGCAAGGCAATAACCGAGGCACAGACACAACCACTGCCACTACAACAGGACAATCACAGTGACTTGGCTCTGACACCTACCAGGGAGCAAATAGCAGCACCTTTAGGTGGAAAGTTAGCCATATTTTCAAAAAATTGGCACTATATCACAAAAGACAAGTGGATTTTGCGAACCATAGACCAAGGCTACAGGTTCCACTTCCACACCTTACCAGTAAAAAGAGGAATGCCAAACCTACCTCCAAATCAAAAAACAGAAGCTCTAAAACAGATAGCGGAATTAACAAAGATGAGAGCTGTGGAAAGAGTACCTATAACAGAACAGGGCAAAGGATTCTACTCCAGACTCTTCCTAGTACCAAGAAAAGAGAAAAGTTGGAGACCTATTCTCGACCTGTCCGTCTTAAACACATACATCATTGTCCCAAAATTCAAAATGCTGACCCTACAGCAACTTCTTCCCATGCTGGGCAAGGAGTGTTGGCTGGTAACTCTAGATCTCAAGGAGGCATACCTGCACGTCCCCATACGACCAAATTGCAGAAGATACCTCAGATTTCTTGCAGGATCAGAGCATTATCAATTCTCAGCATTGCCCTTTGGCTTATCTACTGCGCTCAGAGTATTCACAAAATGCCTGGCATCAGTAATCGCTCACTGCAGGCTACAGGAATCCAAATTTATCCATACCTGGACGACTGCCTGTTACAAGCGGACAACAAAAGCAAGCTGACAACAGATTTACAAAGAGTCATTTGCTTACTACAAGCCCTGGGATACACAGTCAATTTACAAAAGTCAAGACTGATACCATCCCAAACAAGAACATTCTTGGGTGCGGAATTGGACACAGTAAAACAAATGGCATTCCTAAAGCCAGAAAAAAAACAACTCCTCTTTACTTCTTGGCATTAACAAAGCAGAACAAACTAACAGCAAGAAAAGTACTGCAGGCCTTGGGCTTCATGGCATCATGCATAATCTTGGTCCCACATGCCAGACTGCATATGAGAAAGCTACAGTGGTACCTAAAGAATTTATGGTCTCAACACAGGCACAGCTTAGAAACCGAAATCCCACTAATCCCATGCCTGAAACAGGAGTTCCTATGGTGGGCTCAAGCATGCCAGTCAAACCCAGGCTTACCCTTCCACAACTTTCAAGCAAGCCAAACCATCACAACAGACGCCTCAGACCTAGGCTGGGGCACATGTTGGACAAATGCATACAAGGATTGTGGACTCAAGACCAGCTGCACCTGCACATAAACCAAAAGAAATGCTGGCAGTAAAACTAGCAATCCAGAAATTCAGACCATTCCTCAAAGAAGGCCATTTAATGATAAGGACAGACAACACCACAGTCATGTGGTACATCAACAAACAGGGAGGCACTCATTCATACCCACTATGCAGAATGACTCTGGACCTTTGGAATATGGCTCTGAGCTACAACATCCAGTTACAGGCAATATTTGTGCCGGGAAAAGAAAACACCCTAGCAGACATGTTAAGCAGAACCACCTCGGATGCTCACGAATGGATGCTACACCCGGACATCTTCAAGGCCATCACAAAGAAATGGGGAATGCCACAAATAGACTTATTCGCATCCCCACTCAATTACCAGCTGAAAAAAATTCTGCTCAAGGACATACCACCCACTTGCATGGAAGGTGGACTCTCTATCCTTCAGATGGAAAGGCCTGACAGCATATGCATTTCCACCTCTTTCTTTGATGCACAAGGTACTACTGAAAATCAGAGAGGAACGCCCAAGGATAATCCTGATAGCTCCGAATTGGCCAAGACAACACTGGTATCCATTGCTGAGGAGCATGTCTCTGGGGAGAATGTGGTCAATACCCCTGATGCCTTTGATGTTAACTCAGAACAACTACAACATCATGCACCCAAACCTAAAAACCTTGCAACTGACTGCCTGGAACATTTGTCATTTGGAGTGCTGAAAGAGGAAAAGATGTGTCGAACATAGATATTGCTAACATCCTGGAGTACTTGGCAGAGCTTCTACATACAGGCCTGTCCTATTCCTCCATCAAGATACATGCATCAGCTATTTCAGCAGAATACAGCTTCGATCCACCTGTCTTTTCGCATCCTCTACTCAGGCAGTTCCTCAGAGGGATCAAGAATGTAAACCTCCTAGGAAACCACCATTACCAGCATGGGACTTGAACTTTGTGCTAGAAAAATTAACACTCCCTCCATTTCAACCAGCAGCAACAGCAGATCTTCAACACCTATCCTGGAAAACTGCTTTCCTACTGGCAATTACTTCAGCAAGGAGGGTTTCGGAACTACAGGCCTTAATGGCAGTACAACCCTTCCTAATCTTCCATCAAGATAGGGTGTCCATGAGAACTAATCCTACATTTATGCCTAAGGTGGTATCCAGAGTGTCTTTAAACCAGGCAATCCACCTACCTACCTTCTTTCCCAACCCACAGAACAGGGGGAAAGACTGCTGCATACCTTGGATGTACATAGACAGTTACGCTACTACCTGGACAGAACCAAAGGTAACAAAAACTGACCAGCTTTTAGTAGCCTATGCAACAGGAAGGGAAGGAAAAGCAATTTCCAAACAGACAATCTCTAAATGGATAGGAAATTGCATAAGATTCTGTTACTCCTACCATGGAAAACCAATTCCACAGAACATAAGACCTCATTCTACAAGGGCAACAGCCACTACCACAGCTTTCTTACGAGGAGTGGCAACCAAGGACATTATTGAGGCGGCTACTTGGACCTCCATGCATACATTTGCCAAGCATTATAATCTACTTCTATACTTTAGATCCCGAGCAGGGTTTGCCACTGCTGTACTGCAAGGGATCCTAACTACACCATAATTTTTTCTTCCTCCACCCCTAGTTTGGCTATGGTATTCTACCCATTTGTTATGACTGCAGATGCATCCTTGAAGGACATAGTACAGTTTTGTACCTACCATAAATGTAGATGTCCGAACAGGATAGCATCTGCAGTCAGGATTACCCACCCTCCTTCCCTCTGTGGTACTCCTAGGTATTTACCCTCCTAATAGCTAGCTAGGGGAGTCTCTTATGGTGTATTTGTTTGTATATATGTACATACATGCTTATTTTTGTGTTTGCCTTCTACTTTTTGGAAACATTGGCATTTATCCAAAATTTAGCTTTCCAAGAGGGCAACTGGCATCTGGGGCAAGAAACACTGAGGAAAATGGCGTCGGCTGATGCCTTTATACCAAGACCAGCAGAGATGACGCGGGTGAAGTGCGACATCAGCAAGCCGACCCAGACTTTGGAATCCGGCCGACCAAGGGCTGCCTGACGACAGGACAACCCATTTGTTATGACTGCAGATGCTATCCTGTTCGGACATCTACATTTATGGTAGGTACAAAACTGTACTTTCCTGACTCTCCCAGAAAACCTGATGGATATTACAGGGTTCCTGACTCTCCCAAGTTCCTTTTTAAAAATCCTACTGCGGATCCTGAGACCATCTCACAGGGATCCAAGGACATTAAAGCTACTACTGCCAAAAATCCTACCCCCTCTGATATAGACTCCAGGGCGCTGGAGAGATGGGTTAAGAAGGCATACACTTCTGCAACTTTGGCCATTAGGGCTTTAAACTGCCAGTTTCGTATGTTAAAGTATCAGCAGCATATTATTGGATTGCTTAAACAGAAAATGATGACGATTCCTGATTGTGCTGAAAATAAGGATTTATAGGATTTACTGCATTCAGCTGAACAAGTTGGAAAACATACTTTGCAATGTGGTTTTGATTCACTAGAGGCATTTTGCAGGGCTGCTGTAACTGGGTCTGTACTTAGAAGGCATCCTTGGCTTAAGGAGCAATCCTTGCCAGATCATGTTAAAGCAAAACTACTGGATGCTCCCTTAAACCAGGACCGCCTGTTTGGCAACAAGGCAGAAGAAGTTTTTAAAAAAAAATGGAGGAAAAAGCTAAATCGATGCAAACTGTTAAAGATTTTTTACAAGTACAACCTCCAAGGTTAAGTAGGCAGGCCTTCCAAGAAATGGTCCCTTCCTGCCTCTTCAGACCTTCTCAGTCCAAACCCAGAGCCAGCAGAGCTCCCAGGCTTCAGTCCCTGAGTACGCACAGGACTAAGCAGTGGGGGGCCTCCACTTTCAAATCTGGGAGTAATAAAACACCCCCCTATGGTAAACTGCCTCAATGACTTATTTTTAAAACTGCCAAGCACTTCTCAACTTACTGCCACTTTGGGGGGAGATTGCTCTTCATGCAAAGAATTGGGAACTCATTACCCAGGACAAATGGGTTTTAAATATAGTGTCCCAGGGATACAGATTTCACTTCCATACGTTACCAACACCAAGCGGGTGGCCAGACCTACCCCCAAATCAGTGGGCAGAGGCCCAAAAGCAAGTATCTTCTCTCTTAAGCATGTGGGCTATTCAGTTGGTACCAGAAGAGGGAAAGGGACAAGGTTTCTACTCCAGACTTTTCCTGGTACCCAGAAAAGACCATTCATGTCGTCCTATCCCAGACCCAACACCTTTTTTGTGATTCCAAAATTCAAGATGCTGACTCTTCACCAGTTGCTCCCTGTGCTAGGCAAAGATGCCTGGTTGGCGACATTAGATTTAAAGGAAGCATACCTTAACATCCAAATCAGGGAATCTTGCAGAAGATAACTACGCTTTAAAGCTATGCTTCAAAGCAGGCTACACGCACTATCAGTTCTCTGCACTGCCCTTTGGCTTATCTACTGCGCCCAGGGTATTCACAAAGTGCCTAGCTCCAGTCATTGCATTTTGCAGGCAAAGAAATATTCAGATATAACCATACCATTTAGGCAGAAAGCCAGGACATACTTTTGAATCATCTGGCCTTTGTGAAAATGGTGCTAACTTGTCTGGGTACACCATAAATGAAAAGAAATCACACGTGGTGCCCGGTCAACAAATTCTATTCCTTTTGAGCAAGTTTGAATACAACTTCCCAGATGGCTTTCCTTACGCCAGAGAAACCAATTCATTTGACAACCTACTTCAGACAAGTGGCCACAAAAACCCTGCTCATCTGCAAGGCAAATACTACAAGCCTTGGGGTTCATGGCCTCCTGCATTCTTTTAATTCTGTATGCAAGACTGCATATGAGGAAACTACAATGGTATCTAAAAAGCCTATGTTGTCAACATTCTCAGGATGTAGAAGCAATGATTCCTATCATACCGTGCCTACGCCTAGAGTTCCTTTGGTGGGCAGGTCTGCCACCAAAACAAGGGACTACCATTAACACTACCCCCTAACGCCCAAATCATAACAGACGTCAGACTATGCATGGGGGGGTCTCACCTGGCAGGGAAGTGCATTCAGGGCAAATGGAACCCAAGTCAAATGCACCTGCATATCAATCAAAAAGAAATGTTAGCTGTACAGAATGCTCTGACAGCCTTCAAGGACCACATTCTGTCAGGGCAATTATGGTAAAGACAGATAACACCACTGTTATGTGGTACATAAACAAGCAGGGGGGTACACATTCTTACCCCCTCTGCAGACTAGCCATGGCATTGTGGAACACAGCCCTGAGCTACCAAGGGCATCTACAAGCTCAATTCCTGCCAGGAAAACTAAACACACTGGCACATGAACTAAGCAGAAACCTCATGGCCACACACAAGTGGAAACTGGAACCAAAGATTTTCAACATGTTGGCAAGCAAATGGGGGAGCCCAGATATAGACCTGTTTGCTTCCCCCCCAGAACTATCAATTGGTAAATTTTGCACAAGGGCTCCCCACAAACAAGCTTGTAAAGTGGATGCTCTGTCCTTCAGCTGGAAAAACCTATCAGTTTATGCCTTTCCTCCTCTGCTCTCCAAAGTACTACTAAAGATCAAACAAGACAAACCAAGGACGAATTTGATTGCACTGGACTGGCCACGCCAACACTGGGTACCCCCTGTTGTGCATTGTGTCACTGTTGGCCCCATGGCACCTTCCTCAGACTCCTACCCTATTATCTCAGCAGGAGAACCAGATTCTGCACACTCCGCTTCAAACACTTAATCTAGCAGCCCGGCTAATTACCTAATCTCTCCTTTACCATCCCTCAGTAAACCAGTGATGGATATCATTTTAGAGGCAAGAAGGCCTAGTACTAGAAAATCTTGTGCTGAAAAATGGAAGAGATTCTGTGCCTGGAACCAATCTCAAGGGATGAGCACAGCAGTGCCCAATTTACCTCAGATTTTACAATACTTAACTGAGATGCTTCACAAGGGCCTGTCTTTCTCCTCCATCAAAATTCACGCCTCAGCCATTTCCGCTCATTATAACACAGAACCTCCCCTCTTCTCTCATCCACTGCTCAAGCAGTTCCTCAGAGGGGCCAAAAATTTACGACCACCCAGGAGAGCTCCAATTCCAGCCTGGGACCTTAACTTTGTATTGGAGAATCTCACTCTTCCCCCTTTCGAGCCAGCTGCTACTGCAGACTTAAAATTCCTTTCTTGGAAACAGCTTTCCTTTTAACAATCACTTCAGCTAGAAGGGTATCCGAGTTACAGGCCCTTATGGCAGTGGAGCCTTTCATAATCTTTCATGCGGACAGGGTGTCCCTCAGGACCAGTCCTCTCCTTCATGCCCAAGGTGGTATCCATTGTGGCCATTAATCAGTCCATTCATTTGCCAACCTTCTTTCCTAATCCACAAAACAAAGGGGAATGGATACTGCACTCATTAGATGTGCACAGACAACTTGGATTCTATTTAGACAGGACTAAACCTCAAAGGAAATCTGAACAACTGCTTGTGGCATTTGCTGCAGGGGCAGAGGGGAAGGCTATTTCAGAGCAAACCATTTCCAAATGGGTAGGCCATTGCATTCATTTCTGTTAACAAGCACCATGGAAAACCTATCCCACAGGGGCTCAGACCCCACTCAACCAGGGCTGCATCTACCTCTGCAGCCTTTCTCAGAGGCATCCCTACTAGGGACATCTTAGAAGCTGCTACCTGGAGTTCTGTACATACTTTCACAAAGCATTACCATCTGCCAATTTTCTCTAAATCCAGAGCTGGCTTTGCCACTGCAGTCTTGCAGGGCCTTATAGCTGGTCCTAATGCTATCTTATTTCCTCCTCCCATCCTTAGCTTTGGAAGTCTACCCAAATGTGGTTACCCTCCCTCCGGGCCTCTTACTTCTTTTGGCTATACCTCTACTCTCCTTTACTGTGCTCAAAAGCTTTTTGGTGTATTTATTTTTTGTTGGAGGTATAACCTTATAGATTTAATTGCTTCCCTTTTAGGGGGGCACCTGACATCTGGGGCAAAAAAAACTGATGTAATGGCATCGGCTGCATGTTTTATACCCCTGACAACCTGACGTCACGGAAGAAGGGACAGCAACTGAAGCAGGACCCAAAACTTTGTTAATCAGGCCGACTGAGGGCTACCTGTAGGCAGATAACCCAAATGTGATGACTGCAACAGTGTATACACTCAACATCTACATTTATGGTAAGTGTACACAACTGTACTTTATGTATACTGCGACAGTGAATACACTCGCACATCTACATTTATGGTGAGTGTACACAACTGTACTTTTTGCTGCACAAGCATATTGTTAAAATATCCAGAATAGCTACACCTCTCAACTGTCTATGATTTTCCTTGTATTTTTTGTCCTGTCCCAAGCAAAATTTTTGATTTCCTACTAAATTATGGAGGCTGTCCATAACTGCATACATTGCAGTTTGCACTTGTTCAGAAAATGCATGGAGATGCAAAGTCCATTATTCTGTTAACTTTTCAAGATGAGTAGAGTCGTAATAGATCTCTGAATACTTTGGGTCTTCACACCATCAATTTGCTCCCTCATTCTTGAACAAAGAAAAGGAAGTAATTGGTATAGAGCGTTGCATACAGTACTGACATGGCTGCCAAGTTAATTGCTACATTTTTTAATGGAGCTTCTTCTTTTACACTGCAGCAAGAGAATCCAAGTATCTCAATTTTGCAAACAAGCTTTGGAAAGCTATTCGTAGTACAAAAACAAAGATGCCAAACAATACACCAAGTACCTTCGCAAAAAGAAAAATATTGAGAAGTTACTAGTAGGCCACGCCAGATGAATAATAAATTAAGGATGTCCCTTAGTTATTACTAGGGATGTTAGTATGTATACTGAGATTATTACTAGGGATGTTAGTATGTATACTGAGATCATAACTGAACACTGGAATATTTTATTGCCTGATGACCATCTCAGGGATATTGTAGGCATTAGACCACAATTTTCATTTAAAAATAAAAGGTCACTTAGGAATGGGCTTTGCAATACTGCATCAATTAAACACACAGTATTAGAAACAGGTACTAAACCATGTGGTAGGTGCAGGTACTGTGGTTATATTTCTAAGAATAATATTTTTAAACATCCAGATACTGGCGAGATTTTTTATATTACTGTGGGTGCTGTGTGTGAATCTTTACATGTTGTTTATCTTGCGTGTTCCCTATGTAATAAATTTTATGTAGGTAAAACTGACCGCTGTCTAAAAAAAGAGGATCAGGGAACACTTGTATCACATTAAGAAAAAGAATGATATAAATGTACTTGCCAAGCATGTTATTAATACTGATGAACAACATATTTTTAAATTTTCAGTGTTAGGCTTAACTTATGATAGTATAAAAGGTGGTAATATTAGATATAGAATAGAGGAACTGGAAGCGAATTGGATTGCGAGGCTTAGAGTAAATCCTGGACATGGTCTCAATGACTGTGTACTTATTAAACCAGTTCTTTATAAGAGACCACTTCGTAAATAAATGTTTTTATCTGTTGTATTTAATTTGTCTATTTTTAGTATGTTTATATTTATGCATTTTTATTATTAAATCCATTTTTTAGGTTATAATGTATGTACTGCTTTAATTTAGTCATTGTTTGATCATGTGATCATTTGCAAGTATAAAGATGGTGTTATAGTAAGTCTGTTCGAACACCTGATGAAGCTATATGTGAAAGCGCTTGTGTGACTATTAAAGCCTGGCTGCAAACGGACATTTGTTTGATATTTTGTTTTTTATTCATCATCTGTGATTATTCGTTGATGTGAATACTGGAACCATACCTTTGCTTATTTGGTTTGTTATTTGAAGCTTTGGAAAGCAGCTAGATCGGAACAAAACTAGCCTTGTACCTATTTTCTATTAGGAATGTAAACAAACCTAGTGAAGTTTAAGCAGGGTAATAATTAAAGAACTGAGGGTGGGAAGGGGTGTCTCTAATGATATGATCTTATCTGTCAAAATTGAGAGTAGGATGCTGCAGATACAAAAACGGTGAAATTGGGCATAAAGGAAGCAGACCAATGTAAATTCAGTGATACCTACTTCCTGTATCCTACTTAAAGTATGCGTTGGTGATAAATATAAGCATGTTCTCAAAGCTGCATATTTTGACACACTCCCTTTAAGCTTATAACAGCTTTTGAATCCACGAGCATTTTCTTGTAAATTGGAACTATTAACGCTTAAAACAAATGAATAGGAAATGTACCAAAACGAATATGAGCACTGTTGGTTCTGGCAAGGGAGTGAAAACAGACCTGGAAGTGTCGGAAAGGAATATAGAAATGCCAAGGGCGGGATTGTTTGAACATAGTGATGTCACAAAAAGGGAGGTGATCTAAGTGAGTGACCGTGTTTTAGCTTCGGTCCGAGGCAGAAATGGGATTTTAAAAACAAGATAGTGCCCCTTGAAGTAGCTGATAAGAGTTGGCTGGTGGCAGTCAGTACTACTTTTATAGTCTGGACAGTAGGAGGCATAGCTAATAAACCTGTGCCAGCCTTTCCCAGGTGTGTGCATTTTGTTTGTATATAAATCAAATCTCAAAGTGTGTGTGTCAGCTTCTTGGGGAGGGACATGAAGCACTGGTTGGACAGAGAGGGTGCTGGAGGTTTTGGCTTGGCCACTCAGCTGAGATCTCAACCATGTAGCTGTGCCAGTGGGGAGTCTTATTGGGGATCTGGAGAAAGGAGAACCCAGATCCAGACTGACTGTGATCTCTGTGTGCTCTTAAGGGAAACTGCATTTTACTGTTTGTGTACTTGTCATCCTCCCATTGTGTGTGTTGCCAGTGGTGAAGATTGAGGTTCCTTACTTACTGGGCCAGTGCAGGGGCATCACACCAGCAAAGAAGAACTTTTAGAGAACATGAAAGAAAATCAACCAAAAAAGGTGAAGAGAAAACACTGGGCTGAATCTTGCAGCTCTTCAGCAAAAAGCAGTTCCAGCTTCATCTTTGGTATAAGAGATGGCTACCAGTAACTTTAGAGGAAATAAGAAATCAGTTATACTTGGTAATTAAAAATGAATGAAACCTTGAAGGAATATGTCAACTCAAATAACAAAAGGTGGAAAAAAAAATAGAAAAATGTTAGCTATTCAGATGAACGTATAAAACAAAAGTTGAGGTTGAAATGAAAAGGCTGCCTGGGAATGAGACTTCGGGAAAAAAGAAGCATTTCATAAACTAGTAGTTAAGACAGAGCATGCAGAGAAGACTGAAGGTTTTCTAATATACCAAAGGAAACAGAAGGAACAGACTGCATTAATTTAATGAAAGCAGACTGCATTAATTTTAATGAAAGCAAACCCAAGCAACTGGACTGCTATTCCATAACAGTTGTCCATTAAAAGGGCACATCAAGTGTATGCTCCAAACCTGGCCATGAGAAAGCAGCCAAGACTTGTATTAGTAAAAATGTAATCATAACAGCAGAAAGAGTCAATCCTGACAAAAATGGAAGCAGAAGGGAAAATTATAAAAAATTGGAGACTGCAGTGTTTGTGGATAATGGTTCACTTCTATGTGGTGTACAGTGAATAAGCAAATTTATCACAGCAATCAGAGAATGTTGGGAGGCATGTGTGACATTCAAGCTACTGTATCCACTTGTGTTCAGAGTATTTTTTCCTGGAGGATCAAAGACCTTTTTGGATGCAGAACCGCGGAAATAAACTTCACCCAACAAAAAGTAAGCCAGCAAACGAGGAAACTCTGCTTCTCATTTCATTCATATGAAAATAAAGCTCCGAGAGAGATTTTGCGAGTGAAACCTTTTACAATGTTCAAAAGGAAACTGCTTGAGAGAGTGAAAAAAAGCACAATAGTTATTCCAGAGAATCAGGAGTACCTTGGATTTGAACCAGACTGTGGTGGTGGTAGGAGATGGAGATGAACAAAAGACCAACAATACTATCATTACTGAATAAACTGGTGACTATAAAGCATCAAACAAGTTTGTGAAACATGGCTTTGCAAGAAAAAGTGAGAAAGACTGGACTCTGTTAAACTTGTAGGCAGACGGTAAACCTTATACTAGACTTTATGAATGTTTACAAGGACACTGAAAGGACGGAAGTAAGTGTAAGTAAACCAATTTGTTTTTCATAGCTAAACAGTTTGTGATTGTAAACTGCATGCTATATATAGTAAAGCAGTTTGTATAGTGTAGTCTTATTTTAAATGTGACAAGAATTTTCTTCTTCCCTTTCAATGACTGTCCTGTGTTAAAGATATTAATAAGTAAACTGGAACGATTTTAGTTGCAAGTAATATAGGCTTTACAGTATAACAAGATAAGAAAGGCTCGACAGAAGCAGCTTTCAGTTGTAGCGTGATCTTGGACTGCTGGGATGGGCATGGGTGGGGTGTAAAAGTGCACTGATTATATGTAGAATTAATTTCTGTCATTTTTAAAAATGTTGAATGTAAAGATTAATGATTTTACACCAAGTAGACTTGATAAATAAGACAAAATGATGAAAGCTTTGAAAATGCTAAGTTTCTGGCACCTGCAAAGATTTTGTTTTCCATTAGTGGATGTTTTCAGTGGGAGTCAAAAAGTCTGCGGCTGAAAGTAATTGTACATTTGTTCCAAGTGAAATTTTTATAAATATTTATTCATGCATCTCCAGAATTGTTGGCTGTTTTTCCTCATCGCTGACTACTTATATACGTGGAGATGAGCTGCCTGCAGGTTCAAGCAATTAATCTTGAGAGTTCTGAGCATTCTTTGATGAGGTAGATGTAAAATTTAAAGATAATGATGGCAAGCAGTTCAGTGAAACATAAAATTTGAAATTATGGGAAGTAGATAAGCGATAGTAGCCTCTATACCTCTCAACTGTCAAGATTTTCACAGAATGTCCATTTTATTTTGCCTGCTATATTTGGTCAGTTCCTTATAAAATTTGTGGTTTTCTGGCAGATCATTGAAGATTGAGGTCACTGAATAATGGCACACATTTAAATTTCAGACTACCTATCCATCAGGAAATGCCTGCTAATACAAAACCTACTATTCTTTCAACTTTTAAGTTTATAAGAGCAGTAATTTATAACTAATTTTGTGCCTTTGACCCCCCCCCCCCCCCGAATTATTTTTGGCTTTGCACAGATTTCATATTCTTAGAGGTTGAGAGGTATGATAGCCTTCCTAGTAGCTTTAGTATTTTAGTGCATTTAATAGAGCATTGTACAGTTTTGTTTTATTTAAAGGTAACCGATGCACTTTTGCTTATGGCTATAAGTTAGTTTTCTGAAACCCAAAAGACTGGAAGGGGAATAGAGATAAAAGAACAAATTAGTGCAAGTGGAAACCTATGATGCAGCATGGACTTAAGCATGTGTGACCTTAATTGTACATGGGTAAATTTAATTGTAGGTTAGGTATTGCCCCAAATTGACAGCTGCACCCACAGGCAATTGTTTCTTTCTGGAGAAATGCACTTCGTTTTCTGAAGATGTATTTAGTTTTCTGCTTTTGTTTTAAGTTTACACGGGATGAGTTTAGAAAATGCTTGAGGGTTTTCATTAAAACAAAAAGTCTTGAAAAATGTGACACTGGTTCAAATGGAGTTAAGAAACAACCTGTATAAATGGTCAGTAGGCCAGACATTAGTGTATGCATGTAAGACAAAAGTTGGAAATACATATGGCGGGTTGTTTTGAATGCGTAATAGGTGGGGAATATATATATATATATATATATATATATATATATATATATATATATATATATATATATTATCTATCTATCTATATATATCTATATATATATATATATATATATATATATATATATATATATATATATCTCTATATATAAAAACACAAAAGCGAAATGTCCCAAATAAATGCACAAACGAGACCCAAATAGGAAGGAACGCTGATAAAAATTCACGATGCAATCTGTAGTTCACAGCCACTTAATAAAATATTCACAGTCCAAAATGAAGTTCATGACATGAAGTAAAATCCCATAAATGGTTCAAAATTTGTGAAAATAAACTGTTTAATATAAAACGTAAGCGCTTTCGCGGACATCCATCCGCTTCATCAGACAAACAAATCCATTTAAACTCTTGAATAAATATACTTAAGAGAATCATGTGATCTTCTGCATCAAACAATTAAACAATTAATTAATTAAAAAAGCTCAAACGTATATATAAAATATATAATATAAAACATGTGGAATATATAACATCATGTATAATACATATAAAACTGTCCATATACATAATACTAATGAACCTATGTATGTAAAACATTATCAAGAATGCTTACATGCTATTGCAGTTTCCTCCCTTTCAAATGGGGCTTAATGGAAACTGTCTCATTAAGACCCTTGCCCCTGTGCGGTGCAAGTCTGAGTATCCAACGTAATTCAGCTTGTTCTGTTGAATTAATGATGTCCCCAAAGCGTAATGTCTCTACTTAGACATGTAATACTTGAAAAAGGAAAGTGTGCCCCACACCCTCCTCTAAGGTGTGCTTTGCCAAAGCACTGTAATCATGTTTTCTGGTGTAACAATAACAATGGTCCCTAATTCGCTCACGTAACGATCTATTCGTCTTGCCCACGTAAAAGCAAAAACATGAAATACAGTGGGCCACATAGACAACATTCCTTGTATTACAGTTGCTGTTATTCTTTAACTCCCATAACCTCCCACTCTCTGGATGCTTGAAATAACGGGACTCCTCTATTGAATCACATTGTGTGCATCTGCCACATTTTTAGTGCCATCATATAAAGTCATATAGGAAGGAATAAAACTTAAATTTAAATTTACAGTATTATGACAAAGATTGCTTCAAACTCTTCATATTGCTATACACAAAATTAGGGCAATTGCCTACAACCATTTTAGTTTTCTCATCTGTTGTTAAAATATTCCAATTTTGTAATATGGCATCCTTAACAGTTTCTATATTATTGGAATATGGTATAACAAATTATTGTTTTGCCCATCTATCCCTGCTGTTGCAATTAAACTGTGGACCATCTCTATGTGAAAAATATGGTCTAGCTCTAGTAGTCCTTAAAGTATTGACACTGGAGTACACCCTAGAAATTTCTTGTTGATTGTACCCCCTATTGACCAATCCTAGTCTTAATTGCCCAAGTTCTTTCATAAATTGTGATTCTTCACAAGATAGTCTAGATAATCGCATTGCCTGCCCTTTAACAATATTCGCAAAAATAGTGGGATTATGCATGCTAGTTCTAAATAAAAATGCAGGCCTATAGCAAGGCTTGCGATATACCTTAGTCATAAAAATCTCACCTTTTTTAAAAACAGTTACATACAGACGAATATTCTATTGTAAATTTTAAAAAAAGAGCCCACATTGTTCAGCTGCTCAAAAAATACCAATAACATATCCGTAGACCCTTTCCAAAGAAAAAAGAGGTCGTCAACAAATCTACGGTAAAAAATGACATTAGGATTACCTAGAGTGTACTTGGTCTCCCATGCCACCATCACCAAATTAGCATAACTATTGGCACAACTAGTGCCCATGGCTACCCCTTTCCTCTGCCTGTAGCATGTAGTCTGAAAAAGAAAGATATTATTCTCAAGAACCATTTCTAACAATAGACATAAAAATTCAACTTTACTTGGATTAAGTGAACCAATCTCGCTCAATAACAGTTGATACCTTCAGTATTGGGAATACAAGTAAACAAAGAAACTACGTCCATTGTTACTAATAAAATATCCTCTATACCATTCATTCCCATGACACATTGATGAAGATGTGTCAAAAACTGTTCAGTGTCCTTTAGTATATATACAAATTCATCTAATACTTTCTTAAGCTCATAATCCAAATAAATGGATATGGGCTCAGTTAACTAACCAGAGCCGGAAACTATTGGCCTAAATTCAGGTGCTACTGGATTTTTGTGCACCTTAGGCAGACCATGTATGGTAGGTATCAACGGATTTTTTACCAAGAAGAAATCAAACAATTCATCAGTTATAATCATGCATTTGCATTCCAACAAACAATTATACATACTGTTTTGTAAGTCATGAACAATATTATTTGTAACTATTTCATAGGCTTGATCATTCAACATTTCTGACATTTTCTTAACATAACATTCAAAGTCCAAAACAGTGACTGGACCACCTTTATCGGCCGGACGTATAACAATGTCCATGTTGGTCCTAAGTCCATAAAGAGCCTCCCGCTCCTGTTTGCTAAGATTATCACGTTTGATGGTCTCAGAAAAATTATTACAGTCATATAATAGATTTTCAACGGTCTTCAGGAATAAATCCAAGTTAGTTTGTAACTGTGGCATATATGTACTCTTACTTTTAAATGTATTATTTACATCAATAGAATCAACCCCATGTAGCAATTTAAGTGATACATTGCGTACAAAAATTCTAACAGCCAATATGGCTTGACTAATATCCATATTAGAGGTTGGTATAAAATTCATACCTTTGTTAAGCAACTCAACCTCTGCTGAAGTCAGAATGCGTCTAGATAGATTCATAATTAAGCATCGTGATTCCAATATTTGGTCAAAGTCCGTTGATTCTGCTATTGGAAAGCTTCTTTCCTTTTGGCCCCTCTTACCATGTCCGAATCCATCGATCTCTTTCTGCCAGTTCTGATAGACGGAGGGGCTATTGGAAAATTTCTTATATCAGCTTTATCAAGTTCTATTTTGCGCCTTACAGCACTCGACATACTCGTGGAAAAAACATTGTTTTCAAGGCTAGTAGAAGGATTGTCTTGCTGGCGTGTAGATAAAATTTCATTCGGTGTAGTATATACCGAACAACTTGTTTCTGGTGAAAATAACGCTCAATTCTATTAGATTGATGTTTATTAAATACAAGCAAGGCGTATATTAAATTATTGATTTTTTCTAACTTGTGGAACATGATTTGAAAAAGCGTATTGTCAGTATGCAAGATAAACTTATAGAAACGTATGGAAGCGATCCTACAGAGATTTATATGCATGAACTTATGGATACAATATCACGCTATGAACGCAATTTGTTGGAGCACAAAAGAAGGAAACTTATTAGAGACATTGATGATTTTACCAAAAACAATGTCTTTGTTTGGCCAAGATTCAATAGAGATAATCAACTGCATGAAACAACATCTAATGTTAATAAACATCAATATAATAGAATTAATACGACTTGTGCTGCTGGTGAGTCGGAAGCAGTTTTGAGTAACACTGGGCGGAAGTGGAAGAAAATAAAGGCTCTAGGTCTGAAGAGACAGAGCAACCAAAGGATAATCCATCTATGAGCGTTATTTCACCAGAGACAAGTCGTTCGGTATATACTACACCGAATGAAGTTTTATCTACACGCCAGCAAGACCATCCTTCTACTAGCCTTGAAAACAATGTTTTTTCCACTAGTATGTCGAGTGCTGTAAGGCGCAAAATAGAACTTGATAAAGCTGATATAAGAAATTTTCCGATAGCCCCTCTGCCTATCAGAACTGGCAGAAAGAGATCGCTGGATTCGGACATGGTAAGAGGGGCCAAAAGGAAAGAAGCTTTCCAACAGCAGAATCAACGGACTTTGACCAAATATTGGAATCGCGATGCTTAGTTATGAATCTATCTAGACACATTCTGACTTCAGCAGAGGTTGAGTTGCTTAACAAAGGTATGAATTTTATACCAACCTCTAATATGGATATTAGTCAAGCCATATTGGCTGTTAAAATTTTTGTACGCAATGTATCACTTAAATTGCTACATGGGGTTGATTCTATTGATGTAAATAATACATTTAAAAGTAAGAGTACATATATGCCACAGTTACAAACTAACTTGGATTTATTCCTGAAGGCCGTTGAAAATCTATTATATGACTGTAATAATTTTTCTGAGACCATCAAACGTGATAATCTTAGCAAACAGGAGCGGGAGGCTCTTTATGGACTTAGGACCAACATGGACATTGTTATACGTCCGGCCGATAAAGGTGGTCCAGTCACTGTTTTGGACTTTGAATGTTATGTTAAGAAAATGTCAGAAATGTTGAATGATCAAGCCTATGAAATAGTTACAAATAATATTGTTCATGACTTACAAAACAGTATGTATAATTGTTTGTTGGAATGCAAATGCATGAATATTATAACTGATGAATTGTTTGATTTCTTCTTGGTAAAAAATCCGTTGATACCTACCATACATGGTCTGCCTAAGGTGCACAAAAATCCAGTAGCACCTGAATTTAGGCCAATAGTTTCCGGCTCTGGTTGGTTAACTGAGCCCATATCCATTTATTTGGATTATGAGCTTAAGAAAGTATTAGATGAATTTGTATATATACTAAAGGACACTGAACAGTTTTTGACTCTGTGTCATGGGAATGAATGGTATAGAGGATATTTTATTAGTAACAATGGACGTAGTTTCTTTGTTTACTTGTATTCCCAATACTGAAGGTATCAACTCCCTAAAAGTGTTATTGAGCGAGATTGGTTCACTTAATCCAAGTAAAGTTGAATTTTTATGTCTATTGTTAGAAATGGTTCTTGAGAATAATATCTTTCTTTTTCAGACTACATGCTACAGGCAGAGGAAAGGGGTAGCCATGGGCACTAGTTGTGCCAATAGTTATGCTAATTTGGTGATGGTGGCATGGGAGACCAAGTACACTCTAGGTAATCCTAATGTCATTTTTTACCGTAGATTTGTTCCACCTCTTTTTTTTCTTTGGAAAGGGTCTACTGATATGTTATTGGTATTTTTTGAGCAGCTGAACAATGTGGGCTCTTTTTTAAAATTTACAATAGAATATTCGTCTGTAAGCATTAACTATCTGGATGTAACTGTTTTTAAAAAAGGTGAGATTTTTATGACTAAGGTATATCGCAAGCCTTGCTATAGGCCTGCATTTTTATTTAGAACTAGCATGCATAATCCCACTATTTTTGCGAATATTGTTAAAGGGCAGGCAATGCGATTATCTAGACTATCTTGTGAAGAATCACAATTTATGAAAGAACTTGGGCAATTAAGACTAGGATTGGTCAATAGGGGGTACAATCAACAAGAAAGTTCTAGGGTGTACACCAGTGTCAATACTTTAAGGACTACTAGAGCTAGACCATATTTTTCACATAGAGATGGTCCACAGTTTAAGTGCAATAGCAGGGATAGATGGGCAAAACAATCATTTGTTATACCATATTCCAATAATATAGAGATAGTTAAGGATGCCATATTACAAAATTGGAATATTTTAACAACAGATGAGAAAACTAAAATGGTTGTAGGCAATTGCCCTAATTTTGTGTATAGCAATATGAAGAGTTTGAAGCAATCTTTGTCATAATACTGTAAATCTAAATTTAAGTTTTATTCCTTCCTATATGACTTTATATGATGGCACTAAAAAATGTGGCAGATGTACACAATGTGATTCAATAGATGAGTCCCGTTATTTCAAGCATCCAGAGAGTGGGAGGTTATGGGAGTTAAGGAATAATAGCAACTGTAATACAAGGAATGTTGTCTATGTGGCCCACTGTATTTCATGTTTTTGCTTTTACGTGGGCAAGACGAATAGATCGATCTGAAGTAGGATATTCATTTGTCTGCAACCTGTGGGTTATGGATCCGATATCGGATCCGAACCGGCATAGTTTTCCAGCTATGGATCCAAGCTCTCAGCTCCTCCCCTCACCCATAATGCCCTGCTCTACCCTCATGACCTCAGATCTTGTTTGCCGCGCTGGTAACTGGATGTGGATTTCATAGCTCTCAGCTAAGTGGATTTTTCTTGTTCAAAAATAGAAAATTTTTTCTTTCTTTAATATTTTTTGTGTGAAAGTAGTAGGTTTCCCGTTTATATAGACTGTTTTTAAGTGTATTTTAAGTTACAGTAATAATTTTTATTCCCTCCCTCGCTATAATGAGAGTGTGTGTGTAGGCCTGTGTGCTTTATTTTTTGTTAAGTTACTTTTCAGTAACTTTGGGTTATTATAGACTATGGCTGAACAGCCTAAGTCTATATTTTCCAAATGCTCCGAGTGTGGCCATAAGCTCTCTCCGGCTGATGGCCACACTCGGTGTGTTACAGGTCTTGGGGTTGAACACCTCACATCTGGTTGTACCATTTGTGCAGGGTTCAACCCCAGGGCGCTGAGGGAGCGGAGGTCCAAGCTGGTCTTGGCGGGTCTTTTACCGGACTCGGCTCCGACCTCCGCTCCTTCGGGACTCCTCGGCTGCAGTAGTTCCCCCTGTGGCACCCTCCTGCTCCGGGACTCAAACTCCCGCTTCTGGAGAGGAGAGGGATGCATCTAGAAAGGATCGGAGGAGAAGCACCAGCGTGAGCCGAGACCTCTGTTTCGCCCCGCCAGCTAAGCTGGCTTCTCCGCTCCGTTAATCGGTTCGGTCTCCTCCTTCTCGGCTCCGGTCCCTGTTTGCGTCTCTCCGGGTCCCGAGGAGGAGACCCGATCTCCGTCGAGGCTATCGAGGAGGCATTCCAGGCCTACCTCGGTAGCCTCGTCGAGATCCACCCATAGCCTTTCGATGCTGATCTGGACCGATGATGAGAAGGTTCATCCAGGCCCAGATGCAGATGGGAGTGCTCTTGCCTCCCCCTCCGGGAGCTCAGCACCCTTTTAAGCCTATTGCTCCTTCTCCGACCCGCCACCCGGGTTCGGAGCAACTGGAGCCGAGCAGCCGAGCCGGGGAGGTCGGAGCCGATAGTACTGGTACTTCGGATCCGACCCTGCCCTCGAAAAGGCCGGACCCGATCTCGGAGCCTGGATCCGAGCCGGATCCGGGGATCAGTGCTCGCCGGCGCCATCTGTGTCGGAGCGCACTGTCCCCGGATCAGAGTGCCGCGCCGCTCCGATCCACTCTTCGGATCCGAGGGGAGCCGATTGTCGGATCCTTTGGTCGAGGTCGCTCCCTTCGGCTTTGGATGTAGTGGAGAGGGCTCTGTTGAGGGCCTCCGGACCCCCGGCACTTGCCTCAGCTCCGGCCCGCGCTCCCTCGGCACAGGGCCAGGCTTACACCATCCGGCCCTGGGACAGCCCGTTTCTGTGCCCCAAGTTGCTCCCATGGAGCAAAGTGCTGCTTGGCGAGACTCCTCTGACAGCCCGAGGAGGCTCACGCATAGCATACGTGCAAAAGGAGGCACATTGACTCCCCTGAGTCTCCTCACTGAAGACACGGACTTGGAGGAAGGGGAAGGCCCCCACGTCACCCG
Source organism: Protopterus annectens (assembly GCF_019279795.1). Classification (NCBI taxonomy): domain Eukaryota; kingdom Metazoa; phylum Chordata; order Ceratodontiformes; family Protopteridae; genus Protopterus; species Protopterus annectens. The sequence continues at coordinate 1,278,076,559 of NC_056747.1, forward strand.
AGGATGTCTCCTTGGAGACATCATGGAAATGCTCCGTATTAGGGGGTGGTCTGCCCCCAAGTCTTCCTCGACGAGTCCGTGTTCTGAGGCATTCAAACGGGCCCGTCTACCTCTTGGGTGTCCCCTGCCGACCCCTGGTGGACCTTATTACCACCAGGGCGTGGAAGGAACCGGACACCGTGGAGCCAATTCCCAAAAAGACCTGATAGAATCCTTAGCCCGCCCGACCAGGACCCATTGGAGTAAGGGGCCTCCTGTAGATGCCATGTTGATGGCGGCTACAAAGAGGGAACTGGCTCAGGAGAGTCCCTCGAGTCCACCCACCGAGCAAGGAGTCTCGATGATGGACCGCTTGGGAAGCCGGATGTTCAGTTCGCGACCTTCTCGTAAGGGCGCTGAACTATTTGGCATATGTTATTCGGATGCAGCGGGACCTTATTATGAGTACGCTGCATCCCCCTGAGTCCATTTCGGAGGAGGACAGAGTTCTGCACTCCACCAAAATGGCCACTCTTAGGTCAGTCACAAATCACTTCTATGCGGCTACTCTCCATGCTACGGAGGCGCGCTAGAGCTGCGGGACAGGACTGGTCACGAGGCGTCAGGCCTGGCTCCGCCACTCATTTTCTGAGCCCCTTCAAGGCGTCGTTAACGCCTTTGATGGTTCTGCTCTGTTTGGCAAGACCGTTCGCGACGTTGACCCAGAGCGAGAAGGACGGAAGACGCTGTCTGCCGTCGAATCCGCTTCTCTGCACCCCAGAGGCCCTATTCTAGGAACCAAAAGGGTCAGAAAGAAGATGTGGTTCCGGAAGTCGCAGCAGTCCCAGCCTGCTCGACAACCAGTCCTTCCGTGGCAGAGGAGGACAGGGAGGGCCGCCCTAGAGGCAGAGGGGCTCCCAGAAACTTCGGGTCCAGGGAACCTTTTCTGAACGGGCCCGCCGCAGCAACCCTGAGGTTGCCCGACTGCTCTACTCTGGAGGCAGTCGGGGACGTTCCCGGCACCTAGCGGCATGGGAGTCCATAACATCGGACCGCTGTGTTCTCCAAATCATATCCAGTGGATATCGTATTCTTTTCCTTCACCTTCCTAAGATGAAGTCCCTCCCAGGTACCACCCGGTCAAAGGGAGGCAGCTTTGGCAGAAATTGGCCATCTGCTAGAAAGAGCCATCCAGCCCGTTCCCCAGACCAGATCGGGATCAGGGTTCTACTCCAGATTCCTTTTAGCGCCAAAAAAGACGGGGAACTAAGACCAATCGTAGACCACTCTCTCTTGAATCTGGCAGTGCCCAAAGAAAAATTCCGAATGGTCACTCTACAATCTATTCTCCCGCTTCTGGGAGAAGGCCACTGGATGTGCTCGATAGATCTCAAGGACGCACTACCACATCCTAATGGACAGGCCCAGGAGGTTTCTCCGCTCGGCTGGGAGCCAGTCACTACCAGTTCGGGTCCTTCCCTTTGGTCTCACCCACAGCCCCAGGGTGTTTACCAAAGTATTAGCAGTTGTAGGGGCCCTCCTGAGGGTTCAGGGGGTGCAGGTCTCCCTACCTGGACGACTGGCTCCTTACCACCCCAACAAGGCATCTACTTCTCTCAGCCGAGACTCCTTTCTCCATCTTGGTCGATTTCTCGGCATCACAATACATACAAACAAGTCCAACCTGGCCCACTCAGCTCTTAGATTTCATAGGGGCCAGACTAGACACAAGGAGTTTACGAGCCTTCCTCACTGCGGACAGAGTTCTAAATCTGCAGCTCCAGGTGCGGGCCATTCTCCATTCATGTTCTGTTCCAGCGGAGTTGGTCCTGAGGGCTCTAGGGTCCATGGCTTCGTCGATAGCACTTCTTCCTCTTGCCAGGCTCAATATGATTCTGCAGTGGAGCTCTTAGTACAGTGGTCATACCTTGCTCTCCCATGCATCATCCCATAGCGATCAGCAAGGCTTGCAAGCGGTCCCTCTTGTGGTGGCTCCTCTCCCCGGATCTCCACGAGGGACGCCCAATTTGTGCTTCTCCCCTCTCGCCACAGTGACCACGGACGCCCCCGCCTCGGGTGGGGGCACTTTGCGGGCCGGACAGTCCAAGGCACGTGGAGCGATTCAGAGACCTTACTGCATATCAATGTTCTAGAGATGAGAGCAGTGCTCCCAGCGTTGCTAGCACTTCAGGACTTTCTTCCCTTGGGAACAATTGCGATTCAATCGGACAATATGTCTGTTGTCTGGTACATCAACAAGCAAGGGGAACAAGGTCTTACCCTCTTTGTCGAGGCCATGAGTTTGGGAATGGGCAATCTCCACCAATCGCTTTCTCCATAGCAACGCACATTCCGGGTCGGTCCAACATCCTAGCGGACAAGCTCAGTCGCACCATTCTGACCCCTACGCAGTGGTCTCTCAATTGTCAAGTAGCGGAACGCATTTTCGCACGGTGGGGAACCCTTCATCGCGATCTTTTGCTTCTCCCTCAAACACCAAGTGCGACAGTTTTTCGCTCTAATACCTCCTCCCGGAGGTACCCCAAGAGACAGCTCTGGTGCATGCTTGGCCACCCGGTCTTCTGTATGCCTATCCACCCTTGCCTCTGATGCTGCAAGTTCTTCAGAAAGCCTCTCGGTGGGTTGCAGAATGATTCTCATTGCTCCATTCTGGCCTCGACAGATCTGGTTCCCTTCCTAAGGTCTCACTCGGTGAATCCTCCTTGGATTCTAGATCCCATTCGGATCTGATATCCCATCCATCCTGCATTCCTCCTCCGAACCTGGACAACCTGAAGCTGACCGCTTGGCTGCTCCAGTTCCACTCTTGATAAGGACTCCGGTATTTCTTCACGGTAAAGGCTATTTTGGTGGCGGCTCATAAACCATCCACTAGAAAGGTTTACCAAGCAAATGGAAAGCTTTCTCTGTTTGGTAGGAGGCGGAAGGCCTAAATCCTTCACGGTTCCTCTCCTGTAGTGCTTGATTTTCTAACCTCTCTTTAATGATGGTGCCAGCAGTTCCACAGTCAAAAGTTCAACTGGCGGCAATTTCTCACTATCACATTGGTCAAGAGTCTAATCCTCTTATGTCAGCCAAATTGTGCAAAACATTTCTTAAAGGTACTTTCCTTCTCAGGCCCCCTATAAAGCAAGCAGTTCCTCCTTGGGACCTTTCTTTGGTCCCAGGCCTTGACCGCCCCTTCGAGCCCAGCGACTCTGTGGATCTCAAATTCTTGTCCTACAAGACAGCCTTTTGGTAGCCATTACATCAGCCAAGAGAGTTTCTGAACTTCAAGCTTTATCAGCCCTTCTGCACCCCAGAGGCCCTATTCTAGGAACCAAAAGGGTCAGAAGAAGATGGGGTTTCCCGGAAGTCGCAGCAGTCCCAGCCTGCTCCGGACAACCAGTCCTTCCGTGGCAGAGGAGGACAGGAGGCGCCGCCCTAGAGGCAGAGGGGCTCCCAGAAACTTGGGTCCAGGGAACCTTTTTCTGAGCGGCCCGCAGCAACCCTGAGGGTTGCCCGACTGCTCTACTCTGGAGGCAGTCGGGGCGTTGGGCACCTAGCGGCATGGGAGTCCATAACATCGGACCGCTGGGTTCTCCAAATCATATCCAGGGATATCGCATTCCTTTCCTTCACCTTCCAAAGTTGAAGTCCCTCCCAGGCGTACCACCCGGTCAGGGAGGCGCTTTGGCAGAAATTGGCCATCTGCTAAAGAAAAGAGCCATCCAGCCCGTTCCCCAGACCAGATCGGATCAGGGTTCTACTCCAGATTCTTTTAGTGCCAAAAAGGCGGGGAACTAAGACCAATCCTAGACCTCTCTCTCTTGAATCTGGCAGTCCCCAAAGAAAAATTCGAATGGTCACTCTACAATCTATTCTCCCCTTCTGGGAGAAAATCACTGGATGTGCTCGATAGATCTCAAGGGACGTACTACCACATCCTAATGGACAGGCGCTCCAGGAGGTTTCTCCGCTTCGGCTGGGAGCCAGTCACTACCAGTTCGGGTCCTTCCCTTTGGTCTCACCACAGCCCCAGGGTGTTCACCAAAGTACTAGCAGTGGTAGCGGCCCACCTGAGGCTTCAGGGGGTGCAGGTCTTTCCCTACCTGGACGACTGGCTCCTTACCGCCCCAACAAGGCATCTACTTCTCTCAGCGAGACTCCTTTCTCCATCTTGCTCCATTTCTGGGCATCACAATAAATACAAAAAGTCCAACCTGGCCCACTCAGCTCTTAGATTTCATAGGGGCCAGACTAGACACAAGGAGTTTACGAGCCTTCCTCACTGCGGACAGAGTTCTAAATCTGCAGCTCCAGGTGCGGGCCATTCTCCATTCATGTTCTGTTCCAGCGGAGTTGGTCCTGAGGGCTCTAGGGTCCATGGCTTCGTATAGCACTTCTTCCTCTTGCCAGGCCCAATTTGCGCATTCTACAGTGGACGCTCTTAGTACAGTGGTCATACCTTGCTCTCCCCATGCATCATCCCATAGCGATCAGCAAGGCTTGCAAGCGGTCCCTCTTGTGGTGGCTCCACTCCCCGGATCTCCACGAGGGTCGCCCATTTTGTGCTTCTCCCCCTCTCGCCACGGTGACCACGGACGCCTCCCGCCTCGGGTGGGGGGGGCACTTTGCGGGCCGGACAGTCCAAGGCACGTGGAACGATTCAGAGACCTTACTGCATATCAATGTTCTAGAGATGAGAGCAGTGCTCTTAGCGTTGCTAGCACTTCAGGACTTTCTTCCCTTGGGAACAATTGCGATTCAATCGGACAATATGTCTGTTGTCTGGTACATCAACAAGCAAGGGGGAACAAGGTCTTACCCTCTTTGTCGAGAGGCCATGAGAGTTTGGGAATGGGCAATCTCCACCAATCGCTTTCTCATAGCAACGCACATTCCGGGTCGGTCCAACATCCTAGCGGACAAGCTCAGTCGCACCATTCTGACCCCTTACGAGTGGTCTCTCAATTGTCAAGTAGCGGAGCATATTTCGCCGTGGGGAACCCTTCATGCGATCTTTTGCTTCTCCCTCAAACACCAAGTGCGACAGTTTTTGCTCTAATACCTCCTCCCGGAGGTACCCCAAGAGGCAGCTCTGGTGCATGCTTGGCCACCCGGTCTTCTGTATGCCTATCCACCCTTGCCTCTGATGCTGCAAGTTCTTCAGAAAGCCTCTCGGGTGGGTTGCAGAATGATTCTCATTGCTCCATTCTGGCCTCGACAGATCTGCTTCCCCTTCCTAAGGTCTCACTCGGTGAATCCCCCTTGGATCCTAGATCCCATTCCGGATCTGATATCCCATCCATCCTGCATTCCTCCTCCGAATCTGGACAACCTGAAGCTGACGCTTGGCTGCTCCAGTTCCACTCTTGATAAGGACTCCGGTATTTCTTCACGGTAAAGGCTATTTTGGTGGCGGCTCATAAACCATCCACTAGAAAGGTTTACGAAGCAAATGGAAACGTTTCTCTGTTTGGGCGGGCGGAAGGCCTAAATCCTTCACGGTTCCTCTCCTGTAGTGCTTGATTATCTAACATCTCTCTTTAATGATAATGCCGACAGTTCAAGAGTCAAAGTTCTACTGGCGGTATGTTCTCAGTATCACTTTGGTCAAGAGTCTAATCCTCTTATGTCAGCCAAATTGTGAAAACATTTCTTAAAGGTACTTTCCTTCACAGGTCCCCTATATAGCAAGCAGTTCCTCCTTGGGAGGCCTACTTATCCCTTCGAGCCAGCGGCTCTATAGTCAGGCACACTGATGTCCCACTCACTAGACTGAATAAGGAGAAGGTTACTGTTAGCTGCCTGTCAGGTGCCAGGATCCGTCACATAACACAAGCACTCTGGTCACTCCAGAACAAGTACAAATAAGACTCTGTCCATGTTGGTGTGAATGACCTGAGCCGTACCTCTCTGGACTACATGAAAAGAGACATGGAAGAGCTCTCTGATCACATAGCCCAGGCTGGTATGACCCTGACGCTGAGTAGCATCCTGCCCTCACCAAGAGTGATACCATGGTATAAAGAAAATATTCTCTGTTTCAACAACTGGCTAAGTTTCTGGTGTCATTCAAAGGGGATCCAGTGTCTGTCTGCCTGGGATGATATACTCTACAAGCCACGCTGCTTCGCTAGAGACGGCTTGCACCTGTCACCCTTAGGTTTTCGAATACTGGCCAAGGCTCTTGCTACCCCCATAGTGCCTTTTTTAGGCAAGGCTCAAAAGACAAACCCACCGCTGTAAATAGCACAAGTAACAAAACACTGAGGGTAATGCTGCTCAGTGCCAAAAGTCTAAACCTCAAAATGCACGCACTCGAGTCACTCCTCAGTGTGGAGAAAATAGATATGTGCAGTAACAGAAACCTGGTTTAAGGCTCCAGAGAGCACCCCAGCACTACCAGGCTACAACTCATACCATACATTTCGGCCACAGAACCCAAACCGAAATACAAAAGGCGGGGGCGTATCCATATTCATCAAGGATACCCACACCTCCAGGTTAGTGGCACAGCACGATGCTTCAGAGATCATCCACATGCAACTAACAACGGGCAAAACTGCAATTCAAATTGTAGCTTGCTACAGATCACCCACCATGTCCCAAGACCCCCATTCCGTGTTTCTAGAAATACTGGGAAACATAAAGGTCCTACCAAACACCCTAATATTGGGTGATTTCAATTACCCAAGCATTAACTGGGAGAACTACTCAAGTACACCCCTTGCTCAGCATTTCCTAGAATTTATAAACTCAAATGCCCTGGTTCAACTGGTCAACACTCCCACCAGAGGTGACAACATATTGGACCTGGTCATCACCAACATGGGCGACCAGTGTTCCAAACCGGAGGTCAACCCCTCGCTGGTTAGATCTGACCATAAACAAATCACTTTGGATATCCATAGTCCGCCCCCACCTCTGGACAAGAAAACCACCGTGCAAAACTTTTCAAAAGCAAACTTCACGTTACTTAAGACCGAGGTGGAAAGTTTCAAGGCCCCCATGCTGAAGGATAATGATGTCCAAGCTGCAAAATCCTTTACTAATGCATTCTACGGGCACCTACAAGAATGCATGGATCATGCCATCCCAAGCAAAACCAAGACTCACTCCTCCAAGAAAAGGAAACCAGTCTGGTGGACTCCTGCCATAAACAAAGCTATACAATAGAAGGAGGAAACTAGTACAGAAGGGAAGACATCCCTGATCAGTATCGGCAAGAAACTACAATCCCTCATAAAATCATCCAAAGCGAGCTTTGAAAGAAAAATTGCCATGGACTCCAAAGATGACCACAAGGCATTCTTTAACTATGTCAAGAATCTAAGTGGCAATGCTCAGATCTGCTCTGAGTTGGTGCGGAATGGCACAAAATACACTGAACCGACTGATATCGCCAACATCCTGGCAGACAGGTTCAGCGCAAACTTCACCCCCCTCTCACCCCCAAAAGGGTCCACAGCCATACCAGAAGAATGTAGAGTCCCTGAAATCACAGACACTCAGGTTAAAATAGCCCTCTCCAAAGTCAAAAACACAGCATCAGTGGGACCGGATGGTGTCCCAGGCTGTGTCCTACACGAGCTCAAAGACTAACTAACCCCTCACCTAAACACACTGTTCAAACTCGGCCTCTCCACAGGCTACGTACCCATAGTGGCGCACAGCAATGGTTATTCCACTCCACAAAGGTGGAGCCACAACAGACCCCTGGAACTATCGCCCTATAAGCCTGACTAGCTTGGTCTGCAAGGCTATGGAGCGCATCATCATGGAACTCATTTAACAGAGACCTTGGGAACCTCCAAACACTGGACCCTATCCAGTTTGGCTTTAAGGGCAGATCATGCCTCCTAAACCCGGTGGACTTCAAGACAGTTACCAAGGCTATAGATGAGGGAAAGGTGGTACACGCAGCCTACCTAGACCTCGCTAAGGCCTTCGACACCATTCCTCATTCTGGTATTATAGACAAGGGCCAAATGGGGGTTGG
>NC_056747.1:1278085042-1278162586 GCF_019279795.1 Protopterus annectens
TCTCTTCCACTTGTGGAAGTCCAGACTTCTTCCGATACCTCAATTGAGTACCCCACCAAGGAGGCTTCTCGGGGGGGGGGTGCAAAAGGAGGCACCTAGATTCCCCAGAGAAATCCCTCACAACAGACACAGACTTTGATGAAGGGGAAGGGTCCCCTTGATCTCCACGTGATATCTCCTTTGGAGACATGTTTAGAAAACCTTCATCAGAGAGGTGGCTGTTCGGCCCCAACCTCCACCCTGGATGAATCTGTGTTCCTGGAGGCCTTTGGAACCAGCTCCTCTACATCCTGGTTGTCCCCCCCCCCCCGCAGACCCCCTAGTGGACCTGGTGTCTTTAAAGGAATGGAAGGAGCCAGACGCTGCAGAACCAATTCCTAAAAGAGCTGACAAAATTCTTAGTGTCCCCAGGGTAGACCCCACTGGGCAAAGGGCATGTCAGTAGGTGGCATGGTGGTTGTGGTGGCCACCAAGGAAGAGCTTGCCCAGGAAAGCTCTACTGTCTATTCCCTTAAGAGGGAGTCTAGGGCTATGGACAGATTTGGGAAAAGGGTCTACACTTCTACTTTCGCCCTCGGAGCATTGAATTACCTTTCACACTTTACAAGGCTATAGAGGGACTTGCTTAATGAAAACTCTAGCTGCTGCCCTGATTCCATGATAGCAGAAGAATAGAATTCCTTTTCCATGATAGCAGAAGAATAGAATTCCTTTTCCTCCCGTATGACCACTCTTCAGTCCATTTCCAACATGTCCTTGAGGCTCATCTGTCACTCATTTGAGGGTACCTCTGGGGTGGCTGGCTCCATCATTGCCATTCAGCATCATGCCTGTGTGATTTTGTGGAACCCCCTTTGACAGTTCCGCCCTTTTTGGACTGACTGAGACACACACTCTCCTGCAGCGAGAAAGATAGACCCTGTCTGCCATCAGTATCCACTTCTCTACCCCACAAAGGTCCTTCTCCAGGAATCCGCGTACGGGTAGAAGTTGTGGTTCAGGAAGCCCCAGGGCTTTTTTCCAGGATGCTCGGAGAAATTTTTCCTCCAGAGGCAGAGGGGGGAATAATTTGAATGGTAGACTTGTGGCCTTCCTTGAAAGAGTGTCAGAGCAGGTGTAAGAATGCTCCATTCATTCCACTAGTAACTGTGTTTTATAGATGTGTACTGCCCATTTTGATCTTATATTCCCATCACTCAGCACACTACAGTTGAACTTTTTAGCTAGTTTTATTTATTTTGCATGTATGGCTGCATTACTGTGTAAAATTTGACCATTTGTTTTTCTTAGATGAAGATCCATCATCCTATGGGCAATGAAAGTGCATATATGGCTTCATTACAATGTAAAATGTATATATAATTTTTTTTTGTACTCCTGCAAAGTTGAAAACGGTGTATACGGTATATTTTGGGGATAAAGTCTGCAGGCTGCTCATTCCAAGCATTTAGATGATTCTGTGCGTATGATGAAAGTGCACTTATAAGTTGCCGCCTTCCTTGAAAGAGTTTAAGTAGGTTTAAGAATGCTGCACTCCGATTTGGTTAGGCTGGCTAGCCCTAATTCACTGTAACATTAACAGTAAGCATCCCTGCAATTTTAAACAGTACCAAGAAACATAAATGATCTGCGCATACAGTAAGAGTGCGCACACAGCCAGAGATAGCCATGTTGTGGATGGTGTGCAAGCAGGCTCTGTGTTTGGCATTCAGGTGTGCTTTGCAGTCCACTTAATTATTATTTTTGTATCCACACCTGTGTGATATTTTGCTTGTCGTGTTTGCACTGTTAGCCATGTTTTTCTGTAACAAAACTAAGAAAATATGCTGTATAACTCTGAAATGTCCCTGACTTTCAGGCTCAATTTATTTGCTCTGTCCCTGTCAGTATTCTCTTAAACTGGTGATTTAGGGGTAAAAAGGTGGTGCGTTGTACTTAATAAGTAATAAACATTACAGCTGCAGAATCCTTCACTGTACTTGAGAAAGTGCATGATGATCTCCTTTATTTTATTCTGGCAACTTTTCAAGTCCATAGAACTAATACTTAAAAAAGTGTCCATGATTTATGGCATTTTTACTTGATTCTGAAGGCAAAAGGTGTTGGATTGGCAAATCTTTAGAATTGGCTGGGTAACGAAAGTAGATGGTGAGATATCCTGAGTCTCTGTTGACCACCACCAAGTCCTTGTACGAGACTGAGTTGGCTGACTGGATGATACTGCATGCAAGTGTGCGGGCTAGACTGCAGATTGAGCTGGGGAAGATAAAGGCAGACCACAACAAAGTAAGTTAACAGGCTCAAGGGTGTAAAGGGGATCCTGGTAGTTCCTCCGTGTTGTAACACACTATTTTACATGGTTAGTTAGGGCATTTCACTTGGCTTTCAGCTGTTCCTTTTATTTACCTGAAAATTGACTACTTTGACAGGTGTCCTGACCCTATTCTGTCATGAGCCGAGCAGGGCAAGTAGGAAAAAAGCTGATAAGGTCAAAACAATGGCTGACCATATACCTCTGTCTCTGAGGAAGAAATCTGGACAAAGCCAAAAATAATGGTGGGACAATGGCCCCAAAATGGGGACAGATCTTAAATATTGCTCCTTTAAACTCAGTTGCTAGAATAACAGATTTTGCATTATTGTATATTTTCTGAGGGATATGAAGTCTGAAATTCAGATGTCTGCCATTATTTATTATTTAGTGACATCAGGCTTCATGTTTGTATCCCACAATTCCATTGGAGTGGGTGGGGTTACATGATTATTTATGCAATTTTTGTTAATCAACATCCTGATTTTTGGCCAGTCGTACCTACTTTCCATGGGCCTTTGTCCAGATATTTGATGTTTCCAGGTTGAGGGACATGCTCACAATTCTAGTCCCAAAGAAAACAGGGGATCTCGGGCCCATCCTGGACTTAACTTACCAGAACAAATCGGTGAAACACATAAAGATGGATGGTCACGGTTCAGTCCATCCTTCTCTTTCTTCAGAAAGATGACTGGATGTTCTCGATAGACCTAAAGGATGCGTATTTTCATATCAAAATGAACAGACACTCCACAAGGTACCTCCATTTCAGGCAGGAAGCCAGTCCTTACCAATTTTGTGCTCTTCTGTTTAGTCTCACCACAGCCCTCAGGGTGTTCACCAAATGCATGACCGTAGTTGCTGCTCACCTCAGACTGCAGAGATTCCACGTGTTTCCTTGTGTGGATGATTGGCACCTAGTCACAGCATCCAGGCATCTACTAATTCAGGCCAGGGACTTTCTCTTGCACTTGACCCCAACCTTAGGGGTCACTATAAATCTTCAGAAGTCACAGTTGCAACCTGTGCAAATGATAGCTCCGAGTTCTGTGGCTGCAACAATAACTTTACTACAGATAGGTCGCTTTCATATGAGAGTCCTACAGTGGACGTTGTCAGTCCAGTGGTCCCTTCTGCACCATCATCCTGAAGACTGTCTTGAGTGTGCAGATATTCTCTCTTTTTTTTTTTTTTTGTGGTGGTGGCTTCATGATCCAGAAGTGTCTCAGGGCCAGCTGTTCATTTTTCCCACCTCCATCGCCACATTGACCACGGATGCCTCCCAGCTTGGGGGTGGTATTACCTGGGATGGACAGTTCAAGGCACATGGTCTCCCCAGGAGACCAGTCTAGGTATTAATGGCCTACAGATGAGGGTGGTGCTTTTAGACTTGCAAGTCCTTCACACCCTTTTTCTTCTAGGGACAATTGCAATTCAGACTGACATGTCTGTTGGGTGGTACATCAACAGACACGGTGGAACCAGGTTTTTACCCCCTTTGTTGAGATGCAGTGAGAGTGTGGCAATGAGCTGTCTCTACCAACTGCTGCTTTCTAGTTGCAGCGCACGTTCCAGGGAGCACAACATATTGGCGGACATGCTCAGCAAAGTACTGTTGATGTCTCACGAGTGGCTTCTGAACCAGTCACTGGCAAACAGGATTTTCCTCAGATGGTGTCAGCCCTGCTGCAACCTCTTTGCCTCTCCCTTCAACAACAAATGCAGAGGTATTTTGCCTTTATCCCTCCACAGGGACAGTCCCCAAGAGATGCTCTAATCCATGCTTGACCCCTGGTCTACTTTATGCATTCCCACTTGTTCCTCCGATTCCCAAATTTTCTTCAGAAGGCATGCAGGTCGAAGAGCTCCCTTTTGGCCTCGACAGGTTTGGTTCACCTTCCTGTTGTCTCATCTGATTTGCCCTTCATGGACGCTGGAACCTTGTCCAGATCTTATGTCTCACCCCTTGGGGCAACTCCATCCGGATCTTCACAACTTGCAACTAACTACATGGTTTCTTTAATTCAGATGATGGCTAGACATTCCAGGCTTTCGTCCCCAGTTCAAAAGATTTTAATTTCCTCCCATAAGTCTTCTACCAGAAAAATTTATAAAAGTGAAAAAGGATTTCCATTTAGGCTCAGCAGCATCACACTGACCCACTTACGGCACCCCTTTTGGTGGTTTTGGATTACCTAGCTGGTCTGTTTCATTTGGGGGCCAGTTTTTCTACTGTCAGTTCATTTGGCAGCCATTTCTGTTTTTCATATTGGAGAAAATGCTGCATCTTTGATTTCTTCTAGGCTTTGCAAAACCTATCAAAGATCCTACTCCTCCACGGATCTTACATTGGTCCTCCAGGCTTTGACCTTACCTCCTTTTGAACCCGCTGCAAAGGCAGAGTTAAAATTTTTGTCCTGGAAACAGGCTTTCATAGTAGCAATTAGTTCTGCCAAAAGGGTCTCGGAGCTTCATGCTTCATCTTCCAAGTACCCCTATCTTATTTTCCATAATGACAGAGTTACTTACTAATCCCTCTTTCTTTCCGAATTTGCATCAGTAAATACCATTAATTTCATGTATTGGCTCTTGGCTGCTGTGTCTCTGGATACGGAATCCTATACCATTCTCTCCATCCTGCTTGCCCTGAACTAGGGAATGAGAATCTGCCCTGCCTGAAGACCAAGAATCAAACCTTATGTTAAGACTATTGGTCTTTACCTGAACCTAAAGAATAGAGCCAATCCTCTCCCTTAGCCTCATTCCTACAAGGAACCAAGAAAGTATGTGTTCAATAACTATTATATTAAAAGGTATACTTGAATAATATATTTCCATGTTATTGAAGTCCACTCCCTAGCCAGGACTGCCAGAAACCTTACTCTAATCATCTTTTCTCCTAAACCTTAACATACCCACATGTAGTCTCTGTAGCTAACTCCTGTTTACCCTCCTTTACTCCTAGACCTGACTGCACTCTTGTAAAGCTACTTGCATTTTATCCTTGTCCACTAGATGGCATCCTTCTCCTAGTATTTGCCTTGTACATCTATCCCACTGTTTTGAAATATATTTATCAGGCACCTTGATTTTCTTTTATTTGTTGTTATCCCAGTCCTGCTCACTCCTCTATTTTCAGTATAACACACGCCTCCACACCCATCTCCACCTTACCTCAGCAGTCAGCTCTTCACTGATTGTTCTTGGGGTACTCTTCCTTCACTGGCTGTATCTCGCTCCGTTCGCCCTGTGGGCTCACTTCGCTCCCCTACTCTGCCCCCATTTCCCACCCACCCCCAGTGCTCCTACATTTATACACCCTAACCACACTCCTGTACTAACTACCAATCGTAGATCCCAGTCCTTAAAATGCTAGAACTAACAATGTTATGTGGTCCTATCTTGCCTCCATTCTTTACTCACAGGTTCGGAGCCGAAAATCGGCTCCGACTCTGCCAACTATTTCTCTAGCACGAAGTCTCTAATTGGCTGGGCTTACCCGGTATCCCAAGATGCACCTCGCCCTAGCCCCAGATCTCGTTTGCCGCTCGTAGAGTTAGGACGTGGTCTCGCTTGGCTATGGCTAAGTACCCTTTTCAAATACTTTTCTAAGTATTCTAGTAGTCAGTTGTATTGCAGAAGCTATTTTAATAGCTACTCTTCTTTTGTGACTAGTTCTTTTTTGTGAGGACTTTGTGTGTTTGTGGTATCCCTCTGTTTCACGGGCTAGGCCCGTTTAAGTTAGAGGACCTAGTCCTCTCCAGTGTTGTCCCCTTGTATTTTTTGTACTGGTCTTTGAGTTGTGGGTAGTTGTTTTCCCTCCAAGAAACGTTTAACTTAGTTTACTTGGCATTAGTGTGTTTTGTTTTTTCCCGCCTTCCCCTTGTGTTGTCTGAGTGTTGTGCAGTAGTTATGTCTAAAGAGCAGAAAGAACACACACCCTCCGGGTTTAAGAAGTGTACCAAATGTGGCTACAAAATGTCCATTACAGATGGGCATTCCATCTGTGTTTATTGTCTGGGTGCTGTTTACCTACAAGAGTCCTGCAGATGTTCTTCATTCCACATTGCTGCAGTCCTAACTATTGGGTAGTCCGCTGTCCAGTCGGCCCGAATACCAAAGTATGGTTGACGCCGGTCAGGGCGCATTAGACTGACGCCAGTACGCCAGGGTACTAATGCGCATGACCGACGCCATATCCTCAGTCTTTTGCCGCATGGTCCGATGCAGAAGCAATTTTGCGAGTGCAGGTTGGCGTTCTGAAAGTTTCTGAAGTCAGAGTTTCAGACCGAATCAAAGTTGGCTAAGTACTCGCTGGGGAATATTTTGGTTTTTCTTGCCTCAGTATTTAACCGGATGTCAGAAAAGTGAATAACTGTATTTTGTGGGAAACCGATACCTCATAGGGATTACCATACTTTGTGTATACCTTGTTTAGGGCCTGAGCACGACGTTGTTGGATGCCGCCTTGTGCTAGATTTAACAAACGCACTATTAAGAGAAGGTTAGACTGTGCTAGGTTAGTTTTTGGGAAGCTGTAATTATAAAATGCCGCCGGATGCTCCGACGCTTCGCCAAAAAGCGCAAGGACAAAGCAGCGAAGTTTAGAGGAAGAACCGACAGTCCCAGACGCCGGTTCTTTAGAAGGCTCAGTGGAGCCGGAGGTTCTGCCAGGAGTTTCTTTGGAGTCTCAGGGAGCCTTTACTGTTACAGGATGTATCCTCTCAGGAAGTAGGCCAGGCTGAGGGGCTTCTCAGGTGGCTGTTCTTCCCTCTCTTCCTAAGGTGGTTAGAGCCTCCCTTCTGTTTCCAAGGCTTCTTGAGAGGCAGGCCAAGTTTAGCTTCAGTGGGGTTTCTCCTAGTGCTTCAGGGTCTTTACCTAAGAAACATATGCTTAAAATGGCAGAGGATTTGATTACTATGATTAGAGGTTCTATGCCCCTCCTGATAAGAGGCCTAGGGTGGAACCTGAGTTTGAGAGTTTTGAGCAATGTTCGAGGCTTCTGAGTCTTCGGCTGAAGACTTGCAGGAGTATCCTCCTTATTCTGATTCTGATGTGGATGATTCTACTCCTTCAGCTTCTCCTCCTGAGGATTTTTCATTTTCAGAGACTCTGCATTCCATGAGGGAGCATTTTAAATGGGAAGGTCAAGATTTCTCTGATTCCAGAAAGAGGCTTAGGGAATTCTTGTTTTACCCCAGCATAGGCCTTTAGCTATACCTCCTGTTCTGAATGTGGTGGAAGATGTTTTTGCAGAGGCTTCCTTGAATCCTGATTCTCTGCCTCCTGCCCCAGTTAAACCGGATAGGTACTATAGGGTGCCTGAAGCCCATAAGTATCTTTTTAAGAGTCCTAGGGCAGACCCGAAACTGTCTCTCAGGGGCCTAAAGGTGTGAAGGCCTCTGTTGTTAAAAATCCTGTTCCTCCTGATAAAGAGGCAAGGGCTTTGGATAGATGGGGAAAGAAAGTGTATACTTCTTCCACTTTAGCCATGAGGGCATTGAATTGTCAGTTTCACATGTTAAAATATCAGAATTATCTCCTTTCACAATTGAAATCTAAGGTGGATGCTCTGGAAGGTATTGAGTGTAAAGAGTTGCAGGATTTAGTTCATGTGTCTGCACAGGTGGGTAAACATTCTTTGCAGTGTGGTTTTGATGCTGTGCAGGCCTCCTCGAGGGTGGCTGCCACTGGTTCTGTTCTTCGTTGGCACGCCTGGTTGAGAGATCAGAATTTAGCTGAGCATGATAACAGAAGGATTTTGGATGCTCCTTTACAGTCTGATGTGTTGTTTGGTTGGCCTGTGGAAGCAGTTTTAAAGAAAATGGAGGACAAGGCTAAGTCTATGCAGACTGTTAAGGATTTTGCAGGTGCAGCCTCCGAAGTTTAGTAGAAATTGGCCTACTAAGGGATGGACTTATCCTGCTTATGATTCCCTGTCTAGGGGTAGGTCTAGACGTGGTAGGGGCAGAGCTCAAGGTTCTTTTAGGCCTAGGACAGGGAGTTCCCCTGCTCAGACTTCTGGTGAGGGCAGGGGTCAGTCCTTTCGTAAGCAGACCCAATGACCTGCCTTTTCAGCTGCCAGTACATTCTCGCCTGGCAGCACCTTTGGGAGGAAGGCTGTCTCTTTTCAAAGAAAATTGGGATTTAATTACTCAAGACAGATGGGTTCTGGATATCATTCACCACGGTTACAGGTTTTATTTCCATACCTTGCCTCCTTTCTAAGGCATGCCAGACATTCCTCCTCTACAAAGAACAGAGGCTCACAAGCAAATTTCTCTGTTGCTCGAATAGGGGCCATTCAGTCAGTTCCTGTGCCAGAAAGGGGCCCTAGGATTTTATTCTCGCCTGTTCCTAGTACCAAAGAAGGGGAACACGTGGAGACCAATTTTGGATTTATCTATCCTCAACACTTATCTGGACATTCCCAAGTTCAAAATGTTGACGTTACAACAGCTTTTACCTCTGCTGGGCAAAGATCACTGGATGGTAACTTTAGATCTCAAGGAAGCTTACCTTCATGTGCCTATAAGACAAAGTTGCAGGAAGTATCTGCGTTTTCGAGCTGGAAATTCTCATTATCAGTTCTCTGCATTGCCCTTTGGCTGATCTACTGCGCCCAGAGTATTCACAAAGGTTCTGGCTCCAGTGATAGCTTACTTCAGGCTAAAAGGAATTCAAATCTATCCTTACTTGGACGACTGCCTGATTCTGGCTCAAGAAAAGGAAGACCTTCTACAGCATTTGGACTGTCATAGCAGTGCTAAGATGCCTAGGGTATTCTGTGAACGAAATAAAGTCCAGTCTAGTACCCTCTCAAGACATGTGCTTTCTGGGTGTGAGACTGAATACAGCAGCCCAGATGGCCTTTTTAACCCCGGACAAACAAAAGAATCTTTCCAGTTACTTCCATCAACTATCTCTTCAGTCCGGGCTGACTGCAAGGACAGTCCTTCAAGCCTTAGGGTTCATGGCATCTTGTATTCTGGTGCTTCCCAATGCCAAACTGCATATGAGGAAGCTGCAATGGTATCTCAAAAATGTATGGACACAGCACTGCCAGGATTTGGACACTGTCATTCAAATAATACCTTGCATTCAAAAGGAATTTTTGTGGTGGGCTCAGGATTGTCACCTAAACAAGGACTCTCTGTGACCCGCCAGAGGCGAGTCAGATTCTAACGACAGATGCCTCAGACATTGCTTGGGGAGCTCATCTAAATGGAAAGTGGATACAAGACAAGTGGCCTGCCAGACTACAGCATCTACATATCAACATGAAAGAGATGTTAGCAGTCCAGTTTGCATTTAATGGCTTTCAAGGAGTTACTTCTTCCAGGACAGGTGTTGATTCTAACAGACAACACAACTGTCATGTGGTACATCAACAAACAAGGGGAACACATTCTTACCCATTGTGCAGGCAAGCAATGTTTTATGGGAGACTGCGCCAGCTTGCAACTAACTCTTCAGGCAAGGTTTCTGCCGGAGCACAGAACTCCTTAGCAGATGTGTTAAGCAGACAAATCATGGATCCCCACGAGTGGAAACTGATCTTCATGTATTTCAAAATTGACAGTGTCATGGGGAACTCCAGACATAGATCTGTTCGCTTCTCCACTAAACCACCAGCTGCCAAAGTTTTGCACAAAGAGGTTTCATCACACAGCTTGGAAAGTGGATGCTCTTTCTTTCAGTTGGAAAAATCTTCATGTGTATGCTTTTCCACCTCTGCCTCTTCTCCCAAAGGTGCTTCTAAAGGTCAGACAAGACAAGCCAAGGATGATTTTAATAGCTCCAGATTGGCCTCGGCAGCACTGGTACCCATTACTGAGGAGTCTGGTAATGAAGCCTCCATGGCCTTTACCCTTGATTCCAAACCTGTTGTCTCAGAGGGACGGTCACCTGCTCAATGTCAAGCTTCACTCTCTTCATCTAACAGCCTGGCATATTCTGTTTTGAAAGACAGCAGGTCTCAACTTCCTCAAGTTTTAAATGTGATTATGGAAGCCAGAAGACCTAGTACAAGGAAAGTGTACGCAGAAAAATGGAAGAGATTTTTATTTTGGAGTGCAGCAAACAATTTGGAGATTTCTGAGCCTAATTTGAGTGTGGCTCTTCAATATCTTACTGAGTTATTGGACAAAGGTTTGTCTTTCTCTTCCATTAAGATTCATGCTGCAGCAATTTCAGCTCACTATGATTGTGACCCACCATTGTTTTCGCATCCTTTGTTCAAGCAATTTCTTAGAGGGGCAAAGAATATAAGACCCCAAGAGCTCCTACTCCTGCTTGGGATCTCAATTTTGTGTTGGAGAAACTTACTCTACAACCTTTTGAGCCTGCGGCTACTGCTGAATTGAAATACTTGTCATGGAAGACTGTTTTTTTGTTGGCCATTACTTCTGCAAGAAGGGTTTCTGAGTTGCAGGCCCTTATGGCGGTAGAGCCTTTTTTGATTTTTCATAAGGACAGGATATCTTTATGTACTAATCCTTCCTTTATGCCTAAGGTGGTTTCTAGTGTGGCTTTAAACCAAACTATTCATTTGCCTACTTTTTATGCAGATCCCCAAAATAAAGGGGAAAAGATTTTGCACACTTTAGATGTACACAGGCAATTGCGTTATTATTTGAGCAGGACTAAGGATTTTAGGCAGTCTCAGCAGTTGTTTGTTTCTTTTGCTTTGAGTTCGCAGGGCAAGCCTGTGTCAAAACAAACTATTTCTAGGTGGATTGGGTTTTGCATTGCATTTTGTTATTCCCATCATGGCAAGGAGATTCCAGCTGGGATTAGGCCTCATTCCACTAGGGCTACTGCCACTTCAACAGTATTTCTAAGGGGGGTGGCAACTAAGGATATTTTGGAGGCAGCTACTTGGAGTTCAGTGCATACTTTCTCTAAGCATTATCACCTTCCTCTCTACTCTAAGTCTAGGGCTGGTTTTGCCACAGCTATTTTGCAAGGCATGTTATCAGCTCCTGCTTCCTTATGATTTGCCAGCCTCCCTTACCTCTGCTTTGGGATTCTACCCAATAGTTAGGACTGCAGCAATGTGGAATGAAGAACATAGTACAGTTTTGTACCTACCATAAATGTAGATGTTCGAGACTCCACATTGCTGCAGTCCTATTCACCCTCCCTCCTTCCCTCTGTGTTTAGGGGTGGTTGTGTAGGTGAGGTTATATTCTGGTAATTTTGTATATATTGTACATATTTTTGGTGCAGGTATGTTTGGAGTTTTTGGTTTTGGCCTTATCTTTTCAGGGTCTTCTGACATCTGGGGCAAGAAAAGACTGAGGATATGACGTCGGTCATGCGCATTAGTACCCTGACGTACTGACGTCAGTCTAATGCGCCCTGACTGACGTCAGCCATATACTTTGGTATTCGGGCCGACTGGACAGCGGACTACCCAATAGTTAGGACTGCAGCAATGTGGATCCTCGAACATCTACATTTATGGTAGGTACAAAACTGTACTTTTTTGCCATGTGTTTAGCCCTAGGGTACTGCATGAAAGAAAAAATAAACTGATTTTGAAGGGTCTGATTAAGCCTTCCTTTGAGGAGGCCTTAGATTCTTCGTCTTCTAGTGCTAAATCTAAGCCTGCTAAGGCCAAGAAAAGATCTCCGTCTCTGTCTGCCTCTTCGGAGCCTTCGGAGAAGGTTTCAAAAGTGGATACTTCCTCCACGGCTCCACTGTCCTCGGGGCTGCATGAGAAAGTTTCGGTTATGGATACTACCTCCTCGGCTCGTTTGCCCTCTGGGCTGCAGGAGGTTTCTGTTGTACTGGAGTCTACCTCGGCTCCGATATTATTGGAGTCTATTCGGAGCCGGTCACCCAGTGTCAGGCATGAGTCTCCAGGTAGGAGATCCCGATCTCCTTCTATTTCTTCCAAATCCTCTAGGCTGTCTGATTTGGATGTGGATAGGGTGGTCCAGAGGTACCTGCAGTCGCCGGTGTTGGCAAAACTTTTTTCGGCTCTGACCCAGTCTGCTCCGGAGCCAGTCCCTGTCCTGGTACCGATGATTCCTCCTCTGAGCACCCATGTGTCGGAGCCGGAGTGCCCCGTGCCGAGTGATGTCCTTGTGTCGGCTCCGATACCCCAGGTGAGTCTATCGGAGCCGGCGTCGGCTCCAACCATGTCGGTTCCGCCCTCTGGTTTTGGTACTTGGGTTTCCTCAGTCGGACCAGAGGGGGATACCTCGGGACTCCTGTCGGTTCCGAGTCTCCCTTTCGGTGCATCGGCTCGGGGAATCTCTACTCCGGTTGTGGTCTCTGAGACGAGTCGGTCCTCTGATTCAGGGGGACCTGCCTTCGAGGCCATGAGGAGCGCACTGGCTAGTTGGTCACATCACCTGGATCGGTCACTCCATCCCCATACACCCCGGCTAGAGCCTCTGACGCCCCCTTATCTGTGGATGGCAGAGCCTGAAGGTCTGGGGATACCCCCTTGAGCGGTCCCCTACTTTCTGAGTGCCCCGCAGAGTTTGTGCCTGAGGAGCCCCCCAGAAAGAAGTTGTGCTGGAGGAAGCACATAGGCTCCCAGGACGAGTCCCTCACCTCTGATACAGACCTTGAGGAGTCAGAGGGGTCCACCAAGTCGTCCTCCGATGATGTCTCTTTCTTCAACATCCTGGAGATTTTGAGGCAGAGAGGCGACTGGCCTTCCAAGACCCCCTCTGAGGAGGACTCTCTATTCCTCAAGGCCTTCGGAGCTCAACCCTCCACCTCCTGGGTGTCTCCACCCTTCGACGAACTCCTGGATTTGATTTGTCGAAGGGTGTGGGAGAACACTGATTCCGTGGAACCGGTGCCCAGACTTCCAAATAAGTTCCTTTCTACTCCCCCGGGCAAAGAGTTCCTGACCAAAGGGGTTTCGGTAGATGCCTTGGTGGTGGCGGCAGCCACTCAGCAGGAAGTTGCAGAGGCTTCTTCTTCCATCCATCCTCCTAACAAGGAGTATGGACCGGAATGGGAAGCGTACCCTGTCTTCGGCGACCTTTATCTTGCGGTCGCTGAATTGCCTTTGTCATTTCACTCGGCTCCAAAGAGATCTCCTTAAGGAGCTAAGAGATACTCTGACGGGTAACATGCCTGAGGCGGTAACGCAAACTGTTGACACCCAGTTGTCTACCTTTTGTTCCATTGTCAACTCGTCCATGAGGCTCGTATCTTATGCAGCCGAAGGGGCGAGTAGGGCAGCTAGCTCAGGTGTGGCTCTCAGAAGGCAAGCCTGGATGCGCCTGTGTCATTTCGCGGAGGCCTTTAAGTCTTCCTTAACTGACTCCCCCTTTGATGGGTCCTCTCTTTTCGGGACCAAAGTGAAAGACACCCTCACCAGATGCGAACAGGAGGGAAAGACACTATCTGCCGTAGGGGCCCGTTTTCTCTCCCTTCTAGGCCTTACCCCAAGGCTCAGAGAGGGGGAAAATGTGGTTCAAGAAGTCTCAGAGGCCTTTCCCTACAGCTCAAGGTGAGTCCCCCTCCAGGGGCAGAGGAGGGGGAAATAATTCTGGAAGACGCCGTCCTAGAGGCAGAGGAGGCCCCCGCAACTTGGGAGACCGCGATTCATTTTGCGGATCTTCCTTCCAGCGCTCCTGAGGCGTTGCCCGACTGTGCTGTTCCGGAGCCAGTCGGGGGCCGAATTTCATTGCATCCAGAAGCCTGGGAAAGCATCCCCCAGGATCGTTGGGTGCTTTGAATAGTTACCGGAAGTTACGTTATTCCCTTTGTATCAACACCCCCTCCAGTCAGAAGAATCCCGGATGTCCCACCCAGTCAACAGGATCAAGCAGCACTAGAAGTTACAAAGCTGCTAAGAAGAGTCATCCAACCAGTCTCCTCAGATCATATCGGATCAGGAACTTACTCAAGACTCTTTTTGGTGCCGAAAAGAACAGAGGACCTGAGACCTATTCTGGATCTCAGTCGACTGAATCACTACGTTCTGAAGTCCAAGGTCCGAATGGTCACGCTTCAGTCCATTTTTCCATTGCTGGAAAAAGGAGTATGGATGTGCTCCATCGATCTCAAGGATGTCTACTACCACATCAAGATGGACAAGGCATCCAGGAGTCACTTACGCTTCCGGCTGGGAGCCAGTCACTTCCAGTTTCATGCCCTGCACTTTGGTCGCACCACAGCCCCAGGGTGTTCACCAGGTGTTTGGCAGTGGTGACAGTTCACCTGAGACGTCAGGGATTCCAGGTGTTTCCGTATCTGGACGACTGGCTTCTCACCGCCCCCACCAGGCATCTGCTCGTTCAGGCCAGGGAGACTACCATAGCACTGTGTCAACAATTAGGAATTACTTTAAACTGGGAAAAGTCTGCCTTGCTGCCCTCACAGCGTGTTGTCTTTATAGGCGCAGAGCTAGACTATTCAGATGCGAGCCTTTCTGCCACAAGAGAGAATAAGAGTGCTGCAGTCTCAGATCCCTGCACTGTTGCCCCTCAAAAGAGTTCAAGCCAGGTTAGTTCTCCAACTGTTTGGCTCCATGGCCGCCACCATCATGCTGGTGCCTTTGGCCTGGTTACATATGCGGATTCTGCAATGGCTCCTTTCCACCCAATGGTCATTTCAGAAACTTCCTCTTTCCCACCTGATACTTCTCACGGAACGGTGCAAACAGGACCTCCGCTGGTGGCTACCTTCCGCCAATCTGGACAAAGGGAGGAGCTTGATTCGTATGTCTCCAGTGGCCACTGTGACCACGGACGCTTCCCAGATGGGGTGGGGGGAGCATTATCTTGGCAGGATGGTCCAAGGCACGTGGCAAGATCACGAGGTACATCTGCACATCAATGTTCTGGAGATGAGAGCGGTGTTTCTAGCGTTGCGAGCACTCAAGACTCTCTACCTCTGGGAACGATTGCGATTCACTCGGACAACATGTCCGTAGTGTGGTACCTGAACAAGCAATGGGGAACCAAGTCTTATCCCCTCTGCAGAGAGGCCATGCGAGTGTGGCATTGGGCAGTATCTTCCCAACGGTTCTTAGTGGGCAACGCACATTCCGGGAAAGTCCAATGTGATAGCGGACAGGCTGAGCAGAGCTATTCTGATGCCTTACGAGTGGTCCCTGAACAACCGAGTGGCGGTTCACATTTTCAACAGGTGGGGTCAGCCTTCCTTAGATCTCTTTGCCAGTCCCCTCAATGCCAAATGCAGCGAGTACTTCACACTGATCCCCCACAGGGGGAGTCACCCAGGGATGCTCTAGCCCACGATTGGCCTCCCGGTCTGGTCTACGCTTTCCCTCCGTTTCCTCTGGTACCAAGAGTGATTCAGAAAGCCATATCCTTGGGAAGCAGGATGATTCTTATTGCTCCACACTGGCCTCGACAAGTATGGTTCCCCTTTCTTCAGAAGTACGCAGTAGACGGCCCTTGGACTCTGGACCCAGTGCCAGACCTCCTGACTCGCATGTCAGGCCAGCTCCATCCATCACTGCGAACCCTCAGGCTAACAGCCTGGCTACTCCACTTCCGTCACTAGTTAGACAGCATTCCTTTTCACCGGAGGTGGTACACATCTGGTCTTCATCTCATAAGTCTTCTACCAGGAAAATTTACTCCACCAAATGGAAGAGATTCTCCATTTGGGCTCAGGCCCAAGGTTTGGACCCCTTCACAGCCCCAATTCCATCGGTTTTAGATTTTTTAGCCATGCTTTTCCGTCAGGGCTCTGCGCCCGCTACCATTAAAGTGCAATTGGCTGCAATCTCCAATTTCCATACATCTTACGAACCCTCTGTTATGGGCCATAAACTCTGCAAGGCCTTCTTGAAAGGCGCTTGGCTACTTCGCCCTCCTATGTCAGAGCCTGTCATGCCATGGGACCTAAACCTTGTGCTACAAGCCATCACTTCACCACCCTTTGAACCAGCTGCCACCTGTGAACTAAAATTTTTATCTTGGAAAACGGCGTTTCTGATAGCCATTACATCGGCCAGAAGAGTATCAGAACTTCAAGCTCTGTCCATTAAACCTCCATATTTGACCTTTCATAAGGACAGAGTTTCACTGAGACTTAACCCATCCTTCCTTCCAAAGGTGTCATCCACTGTTAATCTCCATCAGTCTATCGAGTTACCAGTGTTCTTTCCAAATTTTTCCAATAAAGCAGAGTTCAGGTTCCATCAGTTGGATGTGCACAGGCAGTTGAGGTTCTGTTGACACAGGACTAAACAGGTTAGGAAGTCTGATCAGCTGTTTGTGTCCTTTTCAGAGAACAGAGCAGGTTGTCCCGTTTCCAAGTGCACAATTTCTAGATGGATTAAAGATTGTATTTCCTTCATCTACTCGGCAGCAGGCAGAAGTTTACCTTTTCCCGTCAGAGCTCACTCTACCAGGGCAATGTCCACATCGATAGCTTTCCATGCCGGGCTTTCACTGGATGATATTTGTGCTGCGGCCACCTGGGCCTCTCCTCACACCTTTATCACTCATTACAAGCTGGACGTGGCTTCTAGTGGCCGGGCTTCCTTTGGTTCCATGGTTCTCAGGAATATCTTTCTATGAGCCTCCCAGGATAGAGGTGCTGGGGACGCTGTCCCATGGGTAAAGAACGGAGGCAAGATAGGACCACATAACATCAGTTAGTTATGTACTCACCATAACAATCGATGTATGTGGTCCATCTCGCCTACATTCTTACGTACCCTCCCACCTGCCCCCTTCCTAGAGGATTTGGAGGAACATTCGTTCTGTGAACCCTTCAAGGTCAGTTGCCTTTTCTTTCTTGGCTGGAATTCCTTCCAGTGTTGGTTATGTATGGGTTATGATTGGTATGGTTGCAAACAAGATCTGGGGCTAGGGCGAGGTGCATCTTGGGATACCGGGTTAGCCCAGCCAATTAGAGACTTCGTGCTAGAGAAATAGTTGGCAGAGTCGGAGCCGATTCTCGTCTCCGAACCCATTGAGTAAAGAATGTAGGAGAGATGGACCACATACATCGATCGTTATGGTGAGTACATAACTAACTGTTTCCAAGTCTCATCTTAGTGAACCACCTAACTTACCCTTTATTTTTACCCTATATATAACTCTGCCACAATGTCATTCATATCAACCTCTCCACGCCTGAAGATCCTACTTCTTTCTTCCCTCATACCTATTCTTTCTATATCCTATCTACTTACATTTAACAAACATCTCCACTACATAAACCTTTGTTACCCCACAAAGCAAACCGCCACTCAACCATTAGCACTCTCTCTCAAAGCCATTCAAACACACCCTGCACAATAGCCTACCTACCGGAAAAATATCCCAGACTGACTCGTATCAGATACTACAGGCCAAAAGCTAGGAAATCTCAGTTCCTAATATGTAAACCTCTACAACTTACACTTAGAATTCAACTCCAATCCTTAATAGATGGAGATATACATCACAATCCAGGGCCAAATTCTATCAAGACCAGAGAGACCCATAACACAACCCCCATTAGTACTCAATTCCTTACCAGACCTCCCAGCTCACTATTGGTAGCCCATCTTAACATCAGGAGCATAAGTAATAAGGTTGCCCACCTACATGCTCTCATGGATGTGCATTCATTTGATATCCTGTGTGTCACTGAAACATGGCTCAAGCCATCTATACAAGACAATGACATTATATCACCAGGGTACAGCATCTTGAGACTAGACCGAAAAGCTAAGAAGGGAGGTGGAGTAGCTGTACTATACAAATCTGGATTACAGGTGACCTCTGTTGACTCTAACACCCCTCTAACTAGTACTGCAGAAATCCTTATCTCCAAGATTAAACTCATAATTTTAAATCCATCTATGTTGTTGCTGTCTACCTTCCCCCAGGGAATAACTCTAACACCCTAGAAAATATCCTAAATTGGCTTTCCACCAGCTATCCCCAAGAAACAATAGTACTCTGTGACTTTAATATCCACTGGAGAAGCTGTACCTACTGAACAGCCTTCTACTCATGTTAACCTACATGGTTTCACTCAAACTATTAGCTCCCGCACAAGGACCAATAAACTCAGTAACAATGAAAGCACCCTAGACTGGATTCTGATAAAAAGACCTCACCAAACTTACAAAATAGGGACTCTCCTTGAGGATACAAGTGACCATGCACCCACCTTCATAATGAGATTTAAATCTGACATCCCTAGCCCAGTCACTTACAGGACAATAAGGAGCAACAAAAATTTTAACCCTGACATCTTCCAAACTGAACTTAAAGCATGCAATTGGTCACCGCTCAAAAACTTACCTCTAGAGGAAGTAGTAATCTACTAAATTCTTAGGTATTCTAGATTACTATGCACCAAAAAGGACCATTAGAACTAGGAGTAAACCTGGCCCCTGGCTCTCAAAAACAACCAAACAAAAAATGCTCCTCAGAAATAGTCTGGGCCAAGTGGCTTACTACTAAAAGCCCAGAGGATCATTTACAATTTAGGCAGCTAAGAAATTATACAAAAAAAGCCATTCTGTCAGACAAAAGAAACTATTACATTCAACTCCAGCAAACCCAGCAAAACAAACCAGAAAAGTTACTTCCTCTACTTCTAGCTTGCCTCCCTCATTTCATCTCGGACCTGTCCCTACATCCCTTATCTGTACCCTTATTCTGAAACTCAAACCTACCACCCTTGCAGCTGATGTCCTACCTGCAGAATATCTGCAAAAAACTGCAAAAGCCATAGCCTACCCCATCTCCATCCTGATTAACAGAACTATCTCTGAAGGAACTGTCCATCTATTTGGAAGATCTTGCATGTTATCCCCCTGCATAAAGGTGGAAACTCCAGGGAATTATCCAACTATAGACCTATTGCTATACTATCTCCACTGGCAAAAATCATGGAGAAATGCATTCATAAGCAACTGTTAAACCACCTAATAGATAACTTATTAGCTAACTGCCAGCATGGCTTCAGGCCATTTCACAGCACTACAACTGCCCATTTATCCTTCTCTGACTGTATTAACAAAAATCGTAATAACAACACACTATCCTCAGCCCTCTATTGATCTCATGAAAGCCTTCGATATGGTTATCACCAACTTCTCATAAACATACTCAAAAACTATCACTAGATGCACTTGGCTATACAATGGTTTCAATCCTACTTAAACAGTAGGCAACAGGCTGTTGTGTGGGAGAACAACTTATCTCCCCATCTCCCCATTGCACTCTGTGTCCCCCAAGGCTTTATATTAGGACCTCTTCTGTTTTCTATTTTTATCAATGACCTACATTCTGCAATTCCTCAAGCTACCTCAGTACGATATGCAGATGACGCCACATTAATATGCTCAGCCACCACTTCATCAGACCTTCAGTCCCTCACCCAAAATGTGTTTAACACAGTAGAGAAATTACTACACCATTGCCTCATCTTTAACCCCCCAAAAAAACAAACTCCTACTATTTACTCCCACCCGTAGGGCTTCCCCACTGTACTTTACTTTTTACATCAAACAATGGTACCATCATATCCCCTGACTCTGCTACAAAACTACTAGGGGTACTAATTGATATTAACCTTAACTTTGATACTCACATTAACAGTACCAAACTTTGATACTCACATTAACAGTACCATAAAAACAGTCAACAAAAAACTAGGCTCCCTCTATAGAATCAAATCCTTTCTCGCTCCACTAGCAAAGGCTACTATTGCCCAGACCCACTTAATATCCACCCTCCTCAACGCCTCCCCTATATATACTAACCTCTCAAAAAAACAACTTGAACAAGCTGGCTTTCACCTACAGTAATACTGCCAGATTTGCAAAAGGGTCTACATTTAGAACCCATCACGGTGCTAATCATGAACAACTAGGATGGCTAGAGTTGCCAAATTTACTTCTGTTTAAACAATTAACAGTTGACTACATAATCCTGTATCAGCCTACTAATACTCCAATTCTTACCAACCTTATCACCCCCTACAACAACCTTAAGACCCTACGCTCATCTAATAAAATATTAGTACAAATAGGTAAAACCAATAATATGGCTGGTGAGACTCTGTTCTCTAATACCATGGGTAAAACCTGGAACACACTCCCCAGTGACCTGACCTCCATTTCCTCACTAACACAATTTAAAAGCAAGCTGAAAACCTACCTTAAATCTCATTGGTTATATCCCTGTGTGAACCCAGACTAACTACACATTTTTTTTTTCACAAAGACGCCTGTCACAACAACTGTATATACTAATTGCCTATTGAAAACCATAAAGAAAATGGGCCTTGTATATTATTAAAATGTCTTCATCAATACCTCCCTATAACTAACAAATGTTATAAGTAATATGATTCTGTAAGCAGACATATTTTGAAGTGAAAATATTTGCTTATATATTTAATGTACCCACATCTGTAAAATCTATCCTGTATAAAATTGCTTAAATATGTATTGTACCTGTACCTGTTGAATATTGTTATTTTATATAAATTTTACTGTGTTTGAGGAGCTTTTCTCCCCGGGCCTCTGCTGAAAATGGACATGTATCCAGCTGGACTAGCCCAGTCAACAAATGTAAAATAAATAAGTTGACATCCCTGTGTTTTTCCTGAATTTTCAGAATAAGGGTGAATATATGTTGCACCTCTTAAGACATTCATAGACAATTGTGCTGTTAACTGGATGGGACAAAATCTTTCAGAAAATCTGATAAACTGTTTGTGGCTTTCTCAGGTTCCAAAAAAAGGAAATCTGTTGTGAAACCTACTATTGCTTGTTAGTTAAGGGATTGTATTTCTCATGTTTATTCTTTGAACAATGTTCCTTTACCTAGACCAGTTGGAGCTCATTCCATGATATCCGTAGCCACGTCTCAGACATTTTGGTCTACAGTTTCCTTGGAGGATATTTGGGCTGCTGCTTCATGGGTGAGTTCTCGCACCTTTATTTCGCATTCCAAACTTGATATTTTCTCCAGGGGTAGGGCTGCTTTTGGCTCTGCAGTAGTCCAGAATATCCTTCCATGAGGTCACCCAGATCAATGTAGCTGGGGACTGTGTCCCACAGGTTTGAAGAAGACTGAACAGACAACATCAAACTAAAAAGTTATGTACTCTCCATAACCTTCCATCTGCATTGTCTGCTTCAGTCTTCATCAACCTTCTCTCCCTCCTTCCCCCCTTACTTATATCTGAAGGACCTGATGGATATTATTGGGAACCTTCATTCCTGTTTCGTGCCTCTGAGCATTCTTTTATGCTCTGTTGTTTAAATATGTATTTTCTCTTCTGGGTCGATTGGCAGCAGACTTGATCTGAGACATCTGGGAGGAGTGAGGCAGTATGGGTAGGGTAGGAGGAGCTCTAGCTTGGGTCCTTGGCTTGTTAACGGTGGAGTCTGTTCCAAGGTCAGAACTGAGAACCCATAGGTTTGATGAAGACTGAAGCAGACAACACAGATGGAATATTATGGTGAGTATATAACCTTTTTTTTCTGGAAAGTGTGGAAGAATGCAAAATGGGCAATTACAGCTGGTGGGAGGGTGGATGGTGATTAGTGAGGGATTGCCAGTGATGACAAGATCTAGTAGGTGGTTGGGATCGAGTTTTGGGTGGGTAGGTTGTTTTAAAAGTTGTTTAAGGTTTAAATCAATTAGGTCATTAATATTATGAATGGTGAAAAGCATGCTTAAGTTGGTCACCAAATAGTATGAGGTTGTTTGTAGTTGAGAGAGCGCTGTGTAATATTTTGGAATTTATTTATAGTTGCTGGAGAGGGGGGTGGAGATCAAGGATACTGCTGTTTACAGAGGTGGTCTATTATTGGTATGTAATTGATAAGTAGCCAGTTTGGAAGTTTCTGTTATTGAGCAGGCCTGGGCTATTAGTTGTAGGAGGACTCGCCCTGCATTACTTGTACCTGGCCGTGTATCAAGCTAATAATTTTAGTCTGAGAAGAGGGGAGGCACTGGGCAGTTGTCATTTTGACACTGAATTCTTTTAAGTTCTGAAAGGTCAGGTTTGGTTTGTGAAGTAAAGGCATTTATTTGGTCAGTCTTGAAATGTGTACTTTGGGCATTTTATTAGGAAGTAGGAGAGGGAGGTGGGACCTGGAATTAGATAAGTTTGTACCTCAGAGTAGTAGCAGGATGGTGGGAGTCAGTAGGAGAGATGAACTATGTGTGGTAAAGTAAAGTGAGTAATGTGTGATAAGGCAGGAAAAGGGATACAGTTTGGGGAGTGATGATGTGGGGGTTGAAAAGTGTTTTTATTTGTCCTGCTGCTGAGATAGATACGGTAGTAATAGTGGTAAAATGTGTGAAATTTTGTTTTGTTGGTATGATAGGATGGGGGATTAGGAAGTGATGTAGCTAGTAAAGTTCAGACCGTAGTTAATGCCACTTGGGTAGTATGTGTAGTTTACAAAGACTGGAATAAAAATATTGGTGTTTCTAGTGGGTGGTGTACATGATTAGTTGACCGAGTGAAATGTATAGCAGTCATTAAGAGGAGAGGGTTTCTGCGGCATGTATTGGAAATGAGTTGCAGTTGTTATGGGTATTAGTGTCTGAAAACAGTGGGTTTGTATGGATAGTGAAAGGGAAGTGTTAGTCTTTTTGGAGTTTGGAATTTCCATTTAGGATTCAGTTGTAGCGATGTCTAGCTACCCAGTAGTGTAAACATTGGCTCTAGGTGATTTGGTCACTATGGCTGTGACACTCCAACCCCATGTACAAAATAGGGGAAAAGGGAATTGATGCTGACCGTCATTTTTAAGTTATGTGAAGAAGTATGACTTTGAGTGGCATGAGAGGGTTTGTGGGTGGAGAGTAGAGTATAAATTTGAGGGGGAGAGGGTCTTACTTTACTCCTGTCTCGAATTCATTCTTGCATTTTATATATATATTTATATATATATATATATACATACATACACACTTCTTACTGTGTCCAGTTTTAGCATATACAAAACGTACATGGTGCATATGTGTATTTATACTGAGCTATTTTTATTTTTTACTACAGTGCTCAACGCTTAAAATTTCGACTAAATCTGTATGAACTGAAGGAAGGCAGACGCATTAAACCGAAGACCTTCATGAGTATGGTGTCAAATCTTCTCTATGAGAGGAGGTAAGTTGTGACGCACCATTCCTAACACAGTGTCTGAACCAGAGTTTCCAAGTTGTGAATGTGTTAATACCTGTGAAAAGCTTTGCCTCGTTATCCCACTGTTAGTCGCTTAACAATTTCTTTGCTTTCTCAACTGTTGGTCACTATTTCTGGGGACATGGCAAAATACATTTGCAGTCTTGATGGTGCCTGAACTGGGTCATGTCTTAATATTTAGCAGGTATTGTTGGAACAGTACCATTAATGGGTTCAGTATTTAAAAAAAAAAAAAGATGGCAATTTCAAAAGATAATTTGCCTATTTTAAGGGTACAGATTAAAAAAAAAATAAACTTTGACCGTAAGATAAAAGGAATTTAGTGTGAGAATGTCTCACCTTCTTGTCACAATAGTGAAACAATAACCAGTGTGTGTGTGTGTGTGTGTGTGTGTGTGTTGCATTGCTCATTGCCCCTGAAACATAGATCAAAGGTTTATCCAACATTCTTCATCTTCCACATGTCCCTGATTTAAGATCTGGTGGAACTGGCAGAGCAGTTTGTTATGTTCATCGTGCATACAGCTGCAGAGATAACAGATGTGTTATCCTGCCGTCAGGCGGGTCCTCGGTCGGCCGAATTCCAAAGTCTAGGTCCGACGTCAGTTGTCGTCGCTTCTTCCCTGACGTCAGTGCGGCAGGGGTATAAAAGAGACAGCCAACGCCATTTTCTTCAGTCTTTCTTGCCGCGCGGTGCCCGAAGCAGAAGCAGTTCGCAAGTGCCGGTCGGCCAGCTCCTGAGATTTACAAAAGTATTTCAGCCGAAGTCTTCTTGAAAGCTAAGTACCTGCTTGAAACTTTTCTTGCCTCAGACCGATGTCAGACAAAGTTAATAATTGCATTTCATGTGGGAAGCAAATACCGCATAAGGATTTCCACTCTTGCTGTATACCTTGCCTAGGCCCAGACCACGACGTCTCGGCCTGCCGTTTTTGTGCTAGATTCAACAAACGCACTATTAAGCGTCGGGCGGAGTTCGCCCTTCACTTTTTTGGCAAAAAAATGTAATTGTATTGTCGTCTGATACTCCAACTCCAGTTTTGAGCAAAAAACGCAAAGATAAGGACCAACATACAAGGTCCGCACCACCTACTGATACCACTCTAAGGCCGACTACCGGTTCTCTGGTACTCAGCGAGGCGCCTACGCAGCCCCTGAGTACCGATGACAATGCATTACCGGTGTCTTCAGTACCCGAGGTCTCAGGCTTCGGCCCCCATTCCTACTACAGATACCGACGCCACTCCTGGCGGGGAAACTCAGAATTTAGACAGGCCTGCCATTTCTCAAGGGGTCTTCAGGCCTTCCTCCTTCTCTATTAAAGCCTTCACTAAATCTAAAACAGCCATGAAAACCAAAAAACAGGTTCCTCTGCGAAATGCCTTCAAAGGAATAAGTTACAATCACAGGTTCCATCTATTTATACTATGCATAAAGTAATTAATCAATTAGCATAATTAATTAAAGAAAATTACCACAATTTACATGAAAAAATTAAAGAGACCTTTCCAATGAAATGTGTATAACAATTGCATCTAAATACAAATGAATATGTATAAGAAAATTTTGAATATTTGTAAAATATTGCAACTAACACTTTAGAACAATAAAAAAACATTAAATATTATTAAATTGTAAGATTAACCTCCAAATTCATACCCCTGGGTTTTAAAGTGCCAAATTTCAAGATGAATTCACTCTCCAGCTTTAATAAACTTTGTACATAATTTATACCATTCACACATTTTGGTTTGGCTAAAGCACAGAAAATTAAGGAATCCATACATCCTTTATGAAATATATTGAAGTGTTCTGAAATGGGACTATCCAATCTAACATTACGTACATCACCCATGTGTTCTAAGATCCGTATTTTTAGTTGGCGTTTAGTTTGACCGATGTAATATTTGGGTGGTACACATTTGTATTTAGATGCAATTGTTATACACATTTCATTGGAAAGGTCTCTCTAATTTTTTCATGTAAATTGTGGTAATTTTCTTTAATTATGCTAATTGATTAATTACTTTATGCATAGTATAAATAGATGGAACCTGTGATTGTAACTTATTCCTTTTAAGGCATTTCGCCGAGGTACCGGAATAAAGTGTTGCTGTGTTCCAGTTTTTCGTGGTTTTTCAGTTTTCATGGTTTCATGGTTTTTCCTGCTTTTGTTTATCAGCTGGTTTGTTGGTCATGTCTACAGCATCGGATACTAATGGCATTTTATTTGCCAGCTTGGTTAAAGAAAGGGAGAACAAGCTGGCGTGCTTTGATCCATGGACTGTAGCCGGTAACAATTCTTTTGATAAAAGGTTCGAAGATCTAAAGAAATTAAGAGTTAAGGAGACCTCTCTTTTTTTATGACATTCGTTTACTAGAAAAGTATGTGGAATTATCCGTTACTCCTAGGGGTTTAAGGGTGGACAAATTGCCAGCCTATAAGTTTTCTGAAGATGAGAGTGAATTTCTGGATGAATGGAAGGCAGCTTCACTACAGTGCACACTTTCCTGGCTCAAAATTTTGATAAAGCGTAATCGGAGGTCTCTTGGACTGATCCAATCGCAAATCATGGAGGGTGAGGCAATTTTATCAAATGAGATTTCCAACACTGTTTTCAGTTCAGCTATCAAGGATATCAACGCAGAAGTATTGAAAGTAGAACGTGACGTGGTTGCCAGAAAAAAGAAGAAGCTGAATAGAGATGTTGGCGACTTCAGGAATAATGTGATCTATTCCTGGCAGAGGAAGCGTCAGAATGGTTCGGTCCGAAATAAAACTGCTGATGGGAGGTCACGTAGCAGCCGAGACTCCTCTGCATCTTCGTCTGATACTGCAGGCAGTAAGAAAAGTGTTTCATTCGAAAGAGTGGACATTGTAGCTGACAATGATGAAATTATTGATACGGAAGAACAGGGCAGATGGAATTTTCGACAAGGCTCTAAACGGAAGTCACGGCAGAAGGGCCGTAACCGGAGGTACTGATTATACGAATGATTCACAGTATTTGTGTTCTGCTTTCCAAAAGGACTGTGTGAATGTCTGTACGGACTTTGTTCCTATTAATACTGTCTTTTCACATACTGTTAACTTAAGTGATTTTGTACCTAATTGTGATATGCTATCTACAAAGGCAGCAAGTTTGTTCCTACCAGAATACCTGCCATCTCAGATTTACTTTTGGATGTTAAGCGCTTTTGCAGAAAACTCTATTAAATTGTTTTTTGATTCTAAAAAACTTTTGACACATGTAGAAACTGATAATTTTGTGGAAGGTTCTAGTGTCAGAGTATGCTCTAGTGCTGATTCAACTGATGTTAACACTGATAGTAATTTATCACATGATTCGGTTAATGTGTCTTTCTTGGATGATTCTTTGAATGTATCCATTTATGACTATGAATGTGAAGTTGACAGTTATGTATTAAGTAATTTAGATCATATTAGCAGTGTTGATTCTGTTACAAATGATTCAGCACAGATGGAACGTTTTTACACTGGTTATGGCAAACTTACAATTCCATCATTGCCAACTTATAGCTCATTTAATCCACCAAAAAATTGTTTCATTTTGAGAGTTTTTGAAAACGTTCTTTGCAAGAAAGTGGAACTTGAATATGCTTTATTTTTAAAGCAATATATGGTATATAATCTCACCAAAGCTGAATGGTTGGCTTTAAAGAGCATGAAAAGTGTGTGTGACAAATACATATTCTGTACGGCTGACAAAGGGGGCAATTGGGTCATCATGGAAAGAACTCATTTTCTTAAAATGAATTATGACCTTTTGTGTGATGATTATACTTATGTGGAGCTTTTTTACAATCCGGTCAATGAGTACAATTCATTACTAATGGATCTTTTGGAAAGGGGTGAAAGGTTGGGCTTTTTAAGTGATAAAGATGTTAAAAGATTATTCATCACCAATCCTAAAGACCCGACTTTTTATGCCCTGCCCAAAATTCATAAAAACTTGTTAGACCCCCCTGGTCGCCCAATAGTATCCTGTTGTGGTGGTTTTTTGGAACACATAGGTATACTTTTAGATGGTATATTGAAACCAGAACTAAAAAATGTCATTTCACACATTAGTAACACAAATCAATACTGTGAATTGGTAAAGGATTTCAAATGGGACAAAACTTTCTACTGGGCAACTGTTGACGTAAAGGCACTTTATACTAGCATTAAAACCAGATTTGGTTTGGAAGCTATTAATAAAATTTTGGGGGAGGGACCTCGCACTTCTTTCATCATTGCATTATTGGAATTCGCACTTACTCATAACTATTTTCTTTTTGAAAATAGTTTTCTTACAAAAGGAGGGAACGGCTATGGGGGCTAATTTTGCTCCCACTTATGCCATTCTCTTTATGTCTTATTTTGAAAATAGTGTTTTGTATACTTTAGATTTTTTTCACAAGAATGTTATTTTATATCGCAGATATATTGATGATTTGATTTTTGTTTGTAAGGGAAAAACTTCAGATTTTGAGGCTTTTGTGGACCAACTTCACCAAAACAAATTTGGTCTTGAATTTACATTTACTGTCAACACACAAACAATCCAATTTTTGGATATTTTATTGTATGTGGATGAAAAGGAAAATGTACAATTTAGGCCCTTCAGAAAGGATACTGCTTCCAATAATTTCTTACATGCCACTAGTGCACACCTTGCTCATTTAATCGAGGCACTTCCTTTTGGCGAGTTCAAACGCATCAAAGAACACACTTCAGACAGTACAGAATGGAGGGCAGAATTTTTGAATATTAAAAGTAGACTTCTAGCTAGAGGTTACTCTAGAAGTACTATAGAAGGAAGTCTCGATAGGTTGTTTGATTTTAATATACATAAAAACAAACCTAATAAAGCAAAAAGTCAAAATTCTAGTGAAATTATTTGTAACAAAAATGACAATATATTTTTTGTCACAAAATTCTCTCCTTTTTCCTCACATTTGAAGCATATTGTTGACTTTTTGTGGCCTATAATTTGTCATAATGAGGAAATAGGTCATTTATTCCCCAACCATGTGTTGTTCTCCTATGGAAGGTACCCAAACCTCAAAGAAATTTTGAAATTCAAGTTTGGGAATGCTAATTTCTGTGTGAATAAAGTGGGTATGTCAAGTTGTGGCAAATGCAAAATTTGCCCCAAGGTTAGTAATTTGTCTGGTAGTGTGATTAATGGCGTTAAATATGTCGCCCATGATGAATTTAATTGCAAATCTTGCGGTGTGGTATATATACTTGGTTGTGGTTGTGTACCACCCAAATATTACATCGGTCAAACTAAACGCCAACTAAAAATACGGATCTTAGAACACATGGGTGATGTACGTAATGTTAGATTGGATAGTCCCATTTCAGAACACTTCAATATATTTCATAAAGGATGTATGGATTCCTTAATTTTCTGTGCTTTAGCCAAACCAAAATGTGTGAATGGTATAAATTATGTACAAAGTTTATTAAAGTTGGAGAGTGAATTCATCTTGAAATTTGGCACTTTAAAACCCAGGGGTATGAATTTGGAGGTTAATCTTACAATTTAATAATATTTAATGTTTTTTATTGTTCTAAAGTGTTAGTTGCAATATTTTACAAATATTCAAAATTTTCTTATACATATTCATTTGTATTTAGATGCAATTGTTATACACATTTCATTGGAAAGGTCTCTTTAATTTTTTCATGTAAACTGTGGTAATTTTCTTTAATTATGCTAATTGATTAATTACTTTATGCATAGTATAAATAGATGGAACCTGTGATTGTAACTTATTCCTTTGAAGGCATTTCGCCGAGGTACCGGAATAAAGTGTTGCTGTGTTCTAGTTTTTCGTGGTTTTTCAGTTTTCATGGTTTCATGGTTTTTCCTGCAAAAAACAGGTTCCTCAAACACCCTCTCAAGGCACCATGCCTAAAAAACAGATGCTTAAAATGGCTGAGGATTTGATTACTCTTATCAGGGGTTCTCAACCCCCCTCTGACAAAAGGCCCAGATTAGAGGAAGACTACCCTTCCTCAGATCAAGCTTCTATTACCTCAGAACTATCTGAGGACAAGGGTTGTGCCTATTCTAAATTTGAAGACTCTGATGCAGAGGAGTCTATTCCCTCGGTCTCCCCCCCTGAGGACTTCTCTTTTGGGGAAACCCTGCATACTTTGAGGGAACACTTTCACTGGGAAGGCCAAGATTACTCAGATTCCAAGAAAAGGCTCAGGGAATTTCTTCTGCTCCCCCAGCATAGGCCTCTGGCTATCCCTCCTGTTTTAGATATATTGGATGATGTGTACACAGAAGCCAGCCTTAATCCTGATTCCTTGCCTCCAGCTGCTGTTAAACCAGACAGGTATTAACGGGTTACTGATTCTCACCAGTTCCTATATAAAAGCCATACTGCTGACCCAGAAACTATTTCACAGGGTCCCAAGGGAATTAAGGCCTCTACTGCTAAAAATCCATTACCTTCAGAGAGAGATTCCAGATCTTTAGAAAGGTGGGGGGAAAAGGTGTACACCTCGGCTACTTTAACCATGAGGGCATTAAATTGTCAGTTCCATATGTTAAAGTATCAACAGTTTTTGTTATCTCAGTTGAAAAGCAAAATGTCACAACCTGAACAACCAGATTTAAAAGAGTTGCAGGATTTGTTGCATGGTGCAGAGCAAGTGGGTAAACATACCTTGCAGTGTGGTTTTGATGCTTTAGAGGCCTCATATAGGGCCACTGTTACGGGATCTGTTATACGTAGGCATGCTTGGCTCAAAGAGCAAACCTTACCAGATCATGTCAAAGCTAAATTATTAGATGCACCTCTTCAAAAAGATGTATTGTTTGGTGTTAAAGCAGAGGAGGTACTAAAGAAAATGGAGGAAAAAGCGAAATCAATGCAAACAGTGAAAGATTTCCTGCAGGTACAGCCTCCACGTTTCAGCAGAAACTGGCCTTCAAAAAATTGGTCCTTTCCAGCCACGGACAGACCTCAAAGGGGCAGATACAGGCGTCCAAAGGGAAGAGGACAACCTCAAGGATCTTTCAGAGCCAGACAGTGAGTACTCAAGAGGTGGAGAAGATAGATCACAGTCTTTTAGAAAACCGACACAATGACTTCCCCCTACACCTGCCAAGCAAAGCTTTAATGGCAGCACCTTTGGGTGATAAACTGACATTATTCTCAAAAAACTGGCATATTGTTACAAAAGACAAATGGATTCTGGACATTATAAACAGAGGCTACAGGTTCCACTTTCACACCCTGCCAAAAATGAGAGGCATGCCAAACCTGCCACAAAATCAAAGGGCAGAGGCACAAAAACAAATTTCAGCTCTCATGGACATGAAAACAGTTCAAGAGGTACCTGCAAAAGAACAAGGTCAAGGGTTTTATTCCAGACTGTTCCTGGTACCAAGGAAAGACAAAGATTGGAGACCTATCTTAGACCTATCCATACTAAACACATATCTTCAGGTGCCAAAATTCAAGATGCTCACATTACAGCAGCTTCTTCCCATGCTGGGCAAGGAGTCTTGGCTGGTAACATTGGACCTCAAGGAGGCATACCTGCATGTCCCTATCAGACAAGATTGCAGAAGATACCTCAGATTTCTTGCAGGTTCAACCCATTACCAATTCTCTGCATTGCCCTTTGGCTTATCTACTGCGCCCAGAGTGTTTGTGAAATGCCTGGCATCAGTAATCGCCTTCTGCAGACTACAAGGGATACAAATCTACCCATATCTGGACGACTGACTGATCCAAGCGGACAGCAAGGACATACTACTGCAGCACCTGGCGTTTGTAATAAAACTGTTGAACTTCCTGGGATACACAGTCAACAAAAAGAAATCAAAACTAATACCCTCTCAACAAATAATTTTCCTGGGTGCCAGCTTGGATACAACCACCCAGATGGCCTACCTCACGCCAGACAAGCAAGGGCAACTGTCTCAATACTTCAGAAAAATGTCAACTTACACCAGGCTAACTGCAAGGAAAGTCCTGCAGGCTCAACTCAAATCATCACAACAGACGCCTCAGACTACGCCTGGGGAGCACACACGACAGATCAGTGCATTCAGGGAAAATGGGCGCGAAAAGAGAAGCTCCTTCACATCAACCAAAAGGAAATGCTAGCCATGCAAAAGGCTATTATGACCTTCAAAGACCTACTGCATCCAGGCCAGCTATTGATAAGGACAGACAACACCACAGTGATGTGGTACATAAACAAACAGGGGGGAACTCATTCATACCCCCTGTGCAGGCAAGCCATGACCCTTTGGAACACAGCACTGGAATTGAAAATTCAATTACAGGCACAATTCCTGCCAGGGAAGGAAAACACACTGGCAGACAACCTAAGCAGAAATATGACAGATCCACACGAATGGAAGTTGCATCCTCAAATTTTCACAAAGATAACTCGGGCATGGGGTCAGCCAGACATAGATCTCTTTGCTACCCACAGGAATTGCCAGTTGAAAAAATTTTGTTCAAGGACCTATCATCCACAGGCCTGGAAAGTGGACGCACTTTCCTTCAATTGGACAACATTGACCGTCTATGCCTTCCGCCTCTTCCTCTGCTGCCCAAAGTTCTATTAAAAGCCAGAGCAGAGAGGCGAAAATGATTCTCATTGCTCCAGACTGGCCAAGGCAACACTGGTATCCGCTCCTGAAGAGCCTGACACATTCCCCACCATGGATCCTACCTCTAGCCCCTCTTCTGTTGTCCCAGCACAACTACAAAACTCTTCACAGCCATCTCAAAACTCTAAATCTAGCTGCATGGAGAATTCCTTGATTTCCCAACAGTTTCTCCTCTCGAAGGAGGTGCAGGATGTCATCTTGGAGGCCAGAAGACCTTCTACTAGAAAGGCCTACTCCGCCAAATGGAAACGATTTTGTGCCTGGAATCAAAAGAAGGGACAGAATCCTTGGGTAATAAATATACCTCAAATTTTACAGTACCTAGCTGAGATGTTAAACAATGGACTTTCCTTCTCCATCAAGATCCACCCTTCAGCCATTTCTGCACAATACAACACAGACCCTCCTTTATTCTCTCATCCTCTCTTAAGGCAGTTCCTCAGAGGGGCAAAGAATATAAAACCCCCAAGGAAACTACCAGTCCCTGCTTGGGACCTCAACTTCGTATTGGAAAAGCTGACCCTTCCTCCCTTCGAGCCAGCTTCTTCATCAGACTTACAGTACTTGTCACGGAAAACAGCCCTTCTTCTGGCTATCACCTCAGCTCGCAGAGTTTTGGAGCTACAGGCCCTCATGGCTGTGCAACCATTCATCATTTTCCATAAGGACAGAGTTTCCTTCCGAACCAACCCTACCTTTATGACAAAGGTAGTATCCAGTGTAGCTTTGAATCAGACTATCCACTTACCTACCTTTTATCCTAATCCACAAAACAAAGGGGAAAGACTACTACATTCCTTGGACATTCACAGACAACTTTGTTATTATTTGGACAGGACAAAGCCATTCAGGAAATCTGAGCAACTCTATGCTGCAGGTGCTCAAGGAAAGGCCATTTCCAAACAGACAATTTCAAAATGGATAGCCCACTGCATACGCTTTTGTTACTCATTTCATGGAAAAACTGTGCCTGCATGCATCAGATCCCACTCCACCAGATCCACAGCTACCTCTGCAGCCTTCCTCAGGGGGGTCCCTACCAAGGATATTTTGGAAGCAGCCACCTGGAGTTCAGTGCACACTTTCTCCAAGCACTATCACCTCCCACTATACTCTAAATCTAGAGTGGGCTTTTCCACAGCAGTCCTGCAGGGCATCCTAGCCCCTCCTAGTTCCACTTAGTGCCTACCACCCTTACTTAGCTTTGGGATTCTTCCCATCTGTTATGACTGCAGCTGTATGCACGATGAACATAGTACAGTTTTGTACCTACCATAAATGTAGATGTTAGAGTGCTCATACAGCTGCAGTCCAGTTTTCTCTCCCTCCATCCCCTCTTAGGACAGGCCTTATGACAAACACCTTTCATATAACCTTTTTGGGGTATTCTTTTATGGTGTATTTGCTTGCAACTACTGTTTTTGATTTATCAACATTGCATTTTTGCATAACATTTTGTTTGCCTTCCTTCTGGGGACACCTGACATCTGGGGCAAGAAAAACTGAAGAAAATGGCGTCGGCTGCCTCTTTTATACCCCTGCCGCACTGACGTCAGGGAAGAAGCGACGACAACAGACGCCGGACCTAGACTTTGGAATTCGGCCGACCGAGGACCCGCCTGACGGCAGGATAACCCATCTGTTATGACTGCAGCTGTATGAGCACCCGAACATCTACATTTATGGTAGGTACAAAACTGTACTTTTTCTCTTGTAAATATCTAAAAGATGACCAGGCTTAGATGTTCATGCAACCACAAATATCACATACCAATTATCTTTCACCATATTGACATGCAGTGCATTGACCACAAATGGTCAAAATTCATTAAATCTATGTGGGGAAAAGAAAACATGCAGGAGGCAAGCCCTCCTGTACCTCCACACCCCTACTAAAGATGTATATGTAGTGTGTGTGTGACACACACACACACACACACACACCACACAGTATATAAAAAAGTGTATACACCCCTGTTAAAATGGCAGGTTTTTGTGATGTATAAAATGAGACGACAGTAAATCATTTCAAAACTTTCCCCACCTTTAATGTGACCTATAACCTGTACAATTCAATTGAAAAACAAATCCGTTAGGGGAAAAAAGTATAAAAAATAAAAAACTGACAATAAGCTGGTTGTATAAGTGTGCACACCCTTAAACTAATACTTTGTACCTCTTTGTTGAGGGTAGTGTGTGATAGTAGAATGCCAAATGAGTTGAAAACTAAGGTGCACAAAACAGTGGTGCCGTCCGGAACTACTGTATGGTACAGAAACATGGGCAGTAAAGTTGAAGAAGCTTGAGGTGTTTGAGGATGTGTGTGAGATGGATGGTAGTATGCACGCTGTGAGATAGACGAGGAAACCAGTATGTCTGAGCAGAAACCGAAGTAGCTGCAGTTACAGAGAAGGTCAGAGAGAACAGATTACAGTGATTCGGGCATGTGTGCAGGAAAGCAGAAGCAGTTGGTGAATAAGTTTTGGGATAGACAGGATGAAGGCAAGAAGTCCGGAGAGCATCCAGCAAAGCGATAAATGGATTGTGTGAGAAGACCTGAACCAGTCAGGCATGACTGTTGAAGGTAGGAGAGTGGCATTGAATTGAAAGAGATGTTGGCAATTGATGGGACACCCCCATCTCATCTAGGAAAATGGAAAAGGGGATTGACAATGAAGAACTCTGAGATTGCCCAGCAGTGGAGAAAGGGTAAAATCCCACAGCTGTCTGTATAGTTATCACCCAAAGCAAATACTGCCATTTCAATAACACAGGTTTCCAAACATTTTGAACAAGGTCTCCCATCTATCTACTACTTAACTGAATGAACTTCTTGAAACTGTGACTAGGCATCTTTATTCCACCCACAGTGAGGATATCAGAGAGAGTGTCTCTCAGATCTGCTAGCTAAAGTGATATTTATCTGGACTCTTTCTTGTTAGTTCTGTCACCCTTTGGGTCACAGGTGGGATACTAGACCTGACTTGAGCTTTCTGGATTGATATTATGGAATATGAATGGCAAGTTAGACTTACTGCAATGAATTTGCCAGGTCTCGATGACCCACACAATTTTAAATGTGTTCTGAATAGATTTGGTGAAGTACTTTATTGGCTTTCAAGTTTATTTGTGGGATAGTAATGTTTATGTATGAATGAATTTTTAAATTGTAATTAAAGGAGTCAGCTTTATATGGTACCACCAAATAATGAAATTGAGCAGTCTATAATACTGCGGTGGTGGTGCTGCGGTAGCGTTGTTGCCTTACAGACGTTGCCCGTTCGATTCTCAGAGCGTCTTCTGTGTGGCGACGTGTGAATGGGCGTTCCTTCGTTGAAGGTTGTGCATTAGGCCCGGCAAGCTACCACGTAAAAATCTACTGCCAATCATTAGCGGACCGGAGTTCCGCTGTGGTGACCCCTAACTGGGAAAAGCCAAAAGACACAAACAAACGATGAAATTGAGGAGTCTGAAGTAAATTTCAGTTGATGAAAGTGAAAGTGTTTGGTCTGGATTTTCTTATTTATTTGTCTTTGTTTACAAAGAAAGTCCAACTGGGTAGTGCCCATTTTCAGCGGAGGCACAGGGGAGGAAAAGCTCCATTTGCTTACTTGTATTATACTAAGTTCCAGTTAAACACAGATGGCAGCTACCTTTTTTTTTTTTTTTTTTTTACTTCAGTTAGCCGTTACTAAAAGAAATAGTCCTTTCTAGCACAAACTAGAATTGTACTTTTAAATAAACCCAATATAACAAATGATAACATTGAACCATTTCTACAGCATCTTTAAAGGTTGCATTACAGTTGTGACCTCCTCCCATATAAATACTGTGATCGGGTGAGGATTTGAGGAAAAAATCCGTAAGATTAATAGTACAACGGACATAAATGATTGTACTTCTCCTGTAAAGTATCCATTGTAGTTCGTAAAGAAAACCAGGTCACAAAACTAAGGATGTTCATTGTGTTACACTGCTGCAGTCATTACACTTGGGTTATCCTGCTGTCAGGCGGTTCCCCAGTCTGCCTGAGTTCCAAAGTCTTGGTCCGGCGTCGGTTGCTGTTGGCTCCTCCCTGACGTCAGTGCAACAGGGGTATATAAGATGCAGCCAACGCCATTTTCTTCAGTCTTTCTTGCCGCGCAGTGCCCGAAGCAGAAGCAGTTCGCAAGTGCCGGTCGGCCGACTCTTGAGATTTTCATTCGGAATCCAAAACTGAAGTCTTCTACAAAGCTAAGTACCCTATTGGGAAAACTTTT
Organism: Protopterus annectens; assembly: GCF_019279795.1. Lineage (NCBI taxonomy): Eukaryota > Metazoa > Chordata > Ceratodontiformes > Protopteridae > Protopterus > Protopterus annectens. The sequence continues at coordinate 1,278,121,402 of NC_056747.1, forward strand.
TCTTGCCTCAGACTGATGTCAGTAAAAGTTAACTGTATTTCTTGTGGGAAGCAAATACCTCATAAGGATTTCCACTCCTATTGTATTCCGTGCCTAGGCCCAGACCACAACGTCACTGGTTGTCGGTTTTGTGCTAGGTTTAACGAGCGCATTATTAAACGTCGGTTTGATTTTGCCCGACATTATTTTGGTAGAAAATTCAATTACACCATGCCGTCGGAACTTCCGATGACCGGATTCGCAAAGACAAGGACAGGCATTCGAGGCCTAAAACTGACGAGGCCTCTTCTAGGCCGGTCGCCAGTTCCCCTGTTTTCAGCAAGGCGCCTACACAGCCCCTGACTACCGCATCCACAGAACCACAGACCGACTCCCACGTGGAGCTGGCTGGGCCTTCGGACGCTCTGTTTTCAGCCTACCGAAACTAACCCTTCTGAGGGAACCGAAGTAGCTGAGCAATCCACAGCTTCAGAGGGTATCTTCAGACCTACCCAGTTAACCATTAAACCCTCTGCTAAGTCTAATGCCCCATTAAAAACAAAGAAACAGATACAGCATTCTCCAGGACAGGCTTCCATGCCTAAGAAACAAATGCTCAAAATGGCCGAAGACCTAGTCACCCTGATCAGGGGGTCCCATCCCCCTCCTGATAAAAGGCCCAGACAGGATGCAGATTATGAATTTTCCGACCAGGTGTCCATTTCTTCAGATTCATCCTCAGACCCTAGGATATTCCTTACCCTTTATGAGGATTCGGATGCTGAGGAATCAATTCCATCCGCCTCTCCACCTGAGGACTACTCCTTTGGGGAGACCTTACATACCATGAGGGAGCATTTCCATTGGGAAGGCCAGGATTACTCAGAATCCAAGAAAAGGCTCAGAGACTTCCTTTTATTGCCTCAACACAGACCCCTTGCTATTCCGCCAGTGTTAGATATTGTGGATGATGTGTACACTGAATCCAGCTTAAACCCTGACTCCTTACCTCCAGTCCCAGTTAAACCTTATATTACGGAGTCCCTGACTCTCTCAAATTTCTGTATAAAAGCCCTGTTGCTGACCCTGAAACTATTTCTCAGGGACCCAAAGGGATTAAGGCCTCATCAGCAAAAAACCCAGTTCCCTCTGACAGAGATTCCAGAGCATTAGACAGATGGGGAAAGAAAGTATACACGTCTGCAACTTTAGCAATGAGAGCCTTAAATTGCCAGTTTCACATGTTAAAATATCAGCAATTTTTGATTCAGTTGAAACAAAAGATGCTTCCAGATTCAGATCCTCCTAATTTTAAAGAAATGCAGGATTTATTGCATGCAGCTGAACAAGTGGGAAAACATACTTTGCAATGTGGGTTTGATTCCTTAGAGGCCTCCTGTAGAGCAGCAGTTACAGGCTCTGTCATTAGAAGGCATGCTTGGTTAAAAGAACATACGTTACCAGATCATGTTAAGGCAAAATTATTGGATGTACCTTTGCAGTGGGATGTGTTTGGAGTTAAGGCAGATGAGGTATTAAAGAAGATGGAGTATAAGGCAAAATCCATGCAAACGGTGAAGGATTTTTTACAGGTTCAGCCTCCTCGTTTTAGCAGAAATTGGCCAACAAAGAATTGGTAAACTGTAAAAACACCACAACCAAGTAAAAGCACGAACAGTTTATTAAATCACACTAACGCTTATTGTAATACAAAATGTTTACATCTTCAACTTCATCAGTTAATGAAAAATAACCATCACGTTGTCATATATATATATACACACCCCTTTTTGAAGCCAATTAAAAAAATACCAATCACATAAGGGAACCAATAAATTAATTCATTAAAGTGCTCAATACACATAAAATAAATCATAGTCATAAATGTTTGTAGACTTTTGTCAATAAGAATTATAAATATATAAATATTGTAAAACCTTCTCAAATTTAAAATTAAAGTTAAAAATCTTGAATAAATATCCATTAGTTAAAAATGATGACAAATATAAAATGTTTAAAACTTAGTCCAATAAATAAATTGATTTTATATCTCCCTCTAGTGGCGAACCAAGAATTTTTTAATAAAGTGCAACCATGCTCAGTATGTGTACCACCTAAAAGTGAATGTTATTTATCCCAGTAAAAAACAGTTGTTTCTTCTGTTTTTACACTTACACAGATGAAACATTAATCATATTTAGAGTTTAGCAGATCTCATTTTAAGCACTGGTACTAAAGATACCATTTCGTTAAGCCCTGGGAATTTACTGGAATCCAACACTAGCTGCCAGTATAACTCCCTGTACTCAACTAGTGTTTCCCACATACCACCCCTAGGGCTCATTGTGACTACCTCTAGTATAAAAAATTGAAAACCAGGTGTCTTACAGGTGGTAGTGTGCTTGTATAATGCATTCCTCTCATTCTTTGTTCTAATTTCATAGAAATGTTCATAAATTCTCTGCTTCAGTTTCCTTTCACTTTTCCCTATATAAAAAGATTCACATTCTTTGCATGTTGCAATTTAAATAATCCCTTTCGTGTTACAATTGGCATAGGTGTTTAATGTTAATTTCCTTTTCCTAGCGTGTAGGTATATATAATCTCCAGTTGATAAAAATGAACAATAACTGCAACTACCACACTTATATAAACCCTTCTTTTCCTTTGTACTATTTTGTGTGTTACCCCTATTAGAACCTCTCTCTAATATATTCTTAATACTATTCCCTTTACGGTATGTATATGTCAATTCTTTGTCAAAATATATCATAAATCAGATATTTTGGAAAAATTATTCCATTCTCTGTCAAAAATTCTCCTAATAAGTCTTGAATGGCCATCATAGGTAGTAATTAAACCTGACCTGTAATCTTCATTACATTTGTTTTCTTGTTTTCTGTCATCTAAAGTTTGAATTCTACCTAAAATTGGAGCAAATTTATCCCTCCTCTTTTCATTCACTTCATCTGAAATTTTATCAAAGTTCTTTGGGGTAACCTCTATTTAGAAATAATTCTCGGAGTGCACCAACCTCACTCAAAGTCCCATCATCCGAGGTCATCCTACTTAAACGTACCAGTTGTCCCTTCACTACTCCTATCTTCTGATGAGGTGGGTGAGAACGGATATAGTGTAAGTAAGAATTTGAAAAAGTCTCTTTTCTGTAAATTTTAGATGTAAAATGACCATCGTTCTTCTTAATGTGGACATCTAAATAAATTAATTCATGTTGGTTAAAGTTATTAGTAAATTCCAAAAAGTCAGTTCTACTATTGACATATTGTACAAGTTTATCAAAATCTTCTTGTTGTCCCTTCCACAAAAAACATAAGTCATCTAAAAATCTGCTATATAGTGAAAACGTTTTGTATTACAATAAGCGTTAGTGTGATTTAATAAACTGTTCGTGCTTTTACTTGGTTGTGGTGTTTTTACAGTTTATTGGTTTTATGTGAACACCACTCGTCCTTTTGTATTGTGGTCAACAAAGAATTGGTCCTTTCCAGTCACAGACAGACCTCAAAGAGGCAGATACAGATGTCCAAGAGGTAGAGGTCAAGCACAAGGTCCTTACAGGCCTCGACAATGGGGTACACCAGGCCAGAAAGAAGGGGAAGACAGGCCACAACCTTATAAAAAGCAACCTCAATGACTTCTCACTACAGCTGCCAAACAGTGCTCTCTTGGCAGCCCCCTTAGGAGGAAAACTGGCACTTTTCTATCACAATTGGCATTGCATCACCAAAAACAAATGGGTTCTCAACATTGTATCTCAAGGTTACAGGTTCCAGTTTCACACTTTGCCAAGGTTAAAAGAAGTGCCAAATCTGCCACCAAATCAATGGGCAGAGGCTCAAAAACAAATTACAGCACTCATGGACATGAGAGCTATTCAAAAGGTACCACCACAGGAGCAAGGACAAGGATTTTATTCGACTCTTTCTAGTTCCCAGAAAGGACCAAGCCTGGAGACCTATTCTAGATCTTTCTTCTCTAAACACTTACCTGGATGTTCCGAAATTCAAAACGTTGACACTACAGCAACTTCTTCCCATGCTGGGCAAGAAAGCTTGGCTCATGACTTTGGACCTCAAGGAGGCATAGCTTGGCTCATGACTTTGGACCTCAAGGAGGCATACCTGCATGTCCCTGTCAGACAAAACTGCAGAAGATACCTCAGATTTCTAGCTGGTTCAATGCACTATCAGATCTCTGCACTGCCCTTTGGCTTATCTACTGCGCCCAGGGTCTTCACAAAGTGCCTGCCACTAGTAATTGCATTTTGCAGGCAAAAAGGAATTCAAATTTATCCATACCTGGACGACTGCCTGATTCAAGCAGAGAGCAAGGACATTCTTCTAAAGCATCTGGCGTTCATAAAAAAGTTAAGTTGGCTGGGGTACACAGTAAACGAAAATAAATCAAAACTAGTGCCCTCACAACAGATAATATTCCTGGATGCCAGCTTGAACACAACGACCCAGATGGCTTATCTCACGCCAGACAAGCAAGGACAACTGACTCAATACTTTCAATTGATGGCAACAAAGACCCAATTCCCTGCAAGAAAAATTCTGCAGGCCTTGGGCTACATGGCATGTTGCATGCTACTAATTCCATATGCCAGACTGCATATGAGGAAACTACAATGGTACCTAAAGAGTGTATGGTCTCAACACTGTCAAAGTTTGGAAACAGTTATGCCACTAATTCCTTGCCTTCAACAGGAGTTTCGATGGTGGGCTCAAGCTTGTCACATCAACAAGGGACAGCCTTTTACTCAACCCACAGCCAGGCAAACACTCACAACAGATGCATCGGATTACGCTTGGGGAGCACACATGGCAGGAAAATGTATTCAGGGCGAGTGGCCCACAGAGCAAAGGCATCTTCACATCAATCAAAAAGAGATGCTAGCTGTATAAAATGTACTTATAGCTTTCAAGGACCTGCTGTATCCAGGACCACTACTACTAAAGACAGACAACACCACAGTTATGTGGTACATAAGCAAGGGGGCACGCACTCCTACCCCCTCTGCAGACAAGCCATGACCTTGTGGAACACAGCTCTAGACTACCAAGTTCATCTGCAAGCACAATTCCTGCCAGGAGAGAAAAACACACTGGCAGACAACCTAAGCAGAAACATCATGGATCCCCACGAATGGGAATTAAATCCACAAGTATTCAGAATGATAACACAAAAATTGTGGAGCCCGGACATAGATCTGTTTGCATCCCCAATGAACTGCCAGCTACAGAAATTCTGCACAAGGAGTTACCATCCACAAGCATGGAAAGTGGATGCCCTCTCATTCAGCTGGAAAAACCTGCAAGTATATGCTTTCCCCCCTTTACCTCTCCTTCCAAAGGTACTCATAAAAGCCAGGCAAGAAGAGCCAAAGATGATCCTGATTGCACCAGACTGGCCACGCCAGCACTGGTACCCGATCTTGAAGAACTTAGCACAAGAACCACCCTGGATTTTGCCTCCAATCCCACATTTGCTGACACAGCACAACAATCAGATACTTCACAGCCAGCTAAAGACCTTAAACCTAGCTGCATGGAAAATTCCTTAGTCAAGCAAGCAATGCCTCTCTCCAAAGTTGTTATGGATGTCATTCTGGAGGCCAGAAGGCCTAGCACCAGGAAAGCCTACTCGGATAAATGGAAGAGATTCTGTGCCTGGAGCCAGGCGCACAGCCTTGACCCTCTTGTCCCAAACATTCCTCAGATACTTCAATATTTAACTGAGATGCTGGACAAGGGCCTCTCCTTCTCATCAATCAAGATCCACGCCTCAGCCATTTCTGCTCATTACAACACGGATCCACCATTTTTTTCTAATCCTTTGCTCAAACAGTACCTCAGAGGGGATAAAAACATAAGACCACCCCGTAGAGCACCTACCCCAACTTGGGACCTCAACTTTGTTTTGGAAAAATTAACTTTACCTCCTTTTGAGCCAGCTAACACAGCAGAATTAAAATACATCTCTTGGAAAACTGCTCTGCTACTGGCAATAACATCATAGGTTCATAGGTAGGTACTAGGCTATCGGCCCTAGGGCCCATACAAGCCTAGCCAAAAAATGTACTCTGGCTTTCGCCACCCAAGAAAATAATTTTCCTGTGCCCCTGTCGAGCAGAGACACAGAAGTGATCCCCGGGGTGAATTTCCCATTTCCCATCCAATCATCAAGATTTTTCTTGAGTGCTAATGAGGAGCTCTGTTTGACGTACATTGGTAGTCTGTTCCAGAGTATGGGAAGTCTCTGGGACAGGAATCTATCCCTCCAGCATGTTCTGTTTATTGTGGTGACAAGGTTTAGGTCCCTAGAGCGTGTAGCTCGGATGGATTGGGATTTCTTTAAGTGGAGCATGTCCAACAGCTCTGGGCTTGACGTAGCTTTGTATGTTGGGCAGAGATCTCCCCTGAGTAGGCGATATGCGATGGAGTAAAGCTGTAGTTTTTTGAGACTGTCTGCATAGGGCATCTGTTTCAGGCCAGTAATCCTCTTTTGTGAGGTATTTCTGTGGTCTTTCCAGTTGTTGTAGATGTCATGAGGTACATACCAAAAGGGGTGTTGTACTCTATAATGGGTCTAATGAGTGATGAGTAGAGGGGAACAATGACCTCTTTTTTTTTTTTTCTGGATGAGAATCCTTTTGTGATGAGATGAGCCACGTAGAAGGATTTTCTGACCACTGTGGCGATGTGATTATCAAAGGAGAGACTACTGTCCACCTGTGTCCCAAGGTCTCATCACATTTTCGGCATTAAGTAGACTACCAGCTATGTGATGACAATACACTTTTTGGCATTGAGCTTCAGGCCATGGCTTTGACACCAGGTATCTGTCTCAGTGAGGCCCTTTTGTAGTTTGTCCACATCATTAGGAGTTTCGATTATGGCTCCTAATTTGCAGTCATCTGCAAACTTTGTTAGCCAAAGACCTTCTGTGTTGGCCTGCACTTCAGAGAAGTAGATACCAAACAGGAGAGGACCCAGGACTGAACCCTGTGGTACTCCACTTGTCACTGGTCTGATGTCAGATTTGGAATCCGCTACTTTCACAGTGTGGGTTCTGAAAATTATGTATTCAGGCCCCAGAGAGATGATCAGCACGAAGAGTTTCAGAATTACATGCACTAATGGCAGTGGAACCTTTCCTCATTTTCCACCAGGACAGGGTGTCTTTAAGAGCTAACCCTACGTTTATGCCAAAGGTGGTATCAAGTGTGGCTCTAAACCAAACTATTAATTTGCCAACTTTCTATCCAAAACCACAGAACGGGGGGGGGGTACTACATTCTTTGGACATTCACAGGCAGTTACGCTTTTACTTGGACAAAACCAAAGCTTTCAGAAAATCTGAGCAATTATTGGTAGCATATGCTGCAGGAGCACAGGGAAAAGCCATTTCAAAACAGACTGTCTCAAAATGGATAGGACATTTATATGTTTCAGCTATACTCACCATGGGAAACCTTTACTTAGCAGCATTAGATCTCACTCCACCAGGGCAACAGCCACTTCAACTGCCTACCTCAGAGAAGTACCTACCAAGGATATTTTGGAAGCAGCAACATGGAGTTCTGTGCATACCTTCACCAAACATTACCATTTGCCTTTATAGTCCAAATCCAGAGCTGGCTTCGCCACTGCTGTGCTGCAGGGCCTTATAGAACCAGTCTCCCTACCTCAGCTTTGGGATTCCATCTAAGTGTAATGACTGCAGCAGTGTAATACAATGAACATAGTACATTTTTGTACCTACCATAAATGTAGATGTTCGAGTGTAAACACTGCTGCAGTCCAGGTTACCCTCCCCTCCTTCCCCTTTTACTTGCTGGTACGTACCTGTGCCTTCTACCCTTTACTACCTATGGGGAGTATTTTGCTGGTAACAAAGTTGTTGTTTGCTTTTCTTATGTATGTTTTATTAGCAATTTGAATTGCCTACCTATTTGGGGGCACCTGACATCTGGGGCAAGAAAAACTGAAGAAAATGGCGTCAGCTGCATCTTGTATACCCCTGCCGCACTGACGTCAGGGAGGAGGTGACAGCAACCGATGCCGGACCAAGACTTTGGATCTCAAGCCGACTGGGGAACCACCTGACGGCAGGATAACCCAAGTGTAATGACTGCAGTAGTGTTTACACTCGAACATCTACATTTATGTTGGGTACAAAACTGTACTTTTCCTGTACACACTAACTTACTGCCACGACCTCCTGTGAACTCAGTCTCACAACTAGTGATAACCGTAATAGGTTCATACTAGGCTATCTGCCCTAGGGCATTTATAAGCCTAGCCAGAGGGTGTTTGGCTTTCGCCACCCATTTTAAATTAATTTTGCGATGCCCTTTTTCGAGGTTAGTATACTGTGCCTCTAACAGTGACACAGAAGTGATACCTGGGGTAAACCTACGATCTCCCATCCACTCAAGATTCCTCTTGAAGAGAGTCAATGAGGGACTCTGCCTAACCTGGACTGGGATTTTATTCCAGAGTGAAGGGAGCCTCTAGGTTATGAATCTGTCCCTCCAGCATGTCCTATTTATTTCAGTGCTGAGGTTCAAGTCTCTTTAGCGCGTGGCTCGATGGGATTTGGATTTTCTGATGTGCAGCATGTCCATTAATTCCGGGTTGTACATTGCTTTATACGTCAGGCACAGATCGCCTCTGAGGAGGCGGTATGCCACTGAGTAGAGCTGGAGTTTCTTTAACCGGGCAGCATATGGCATCTGTTTGAGCCCTTTGATCCTTTTGGTGAGGTACTTTTGGGGTCTTTCCAGTTGCTGCAGGTGTCTGGTAAGGTACATCCCAAAAGGGGCATTGTACTCAATTATGGGCCTGATGAGGGATGAGTAAAGAGGCACAATGGCCTCCCCTGATCTAGATGTGAATCCCTTCATGATTAGGTGGGCTATATAAAATGTTTTTCTAACCACTTTGGCCAAGTGGTTGTCAAATGAGATTGCTATCAACTTGGGTCCCGAGGTCGCTAATTACTTCTTCTGTACTTAATGGATAACCACCTATGTGGTAATTTGTGGCACTGTTTTTGCCAAAGGGATGACTATACACTTTTGGCGTTTAGCTTGAGGCCTTGGCTCTGGCACCAGTTGTCTGTTTCTATGAGGCCCTTTTGGAGGATGCTTGTGTCGGCTGGAGAGTCTATTATGGCACCCAGTTTGCAGTCATCTGCGAACTTGGTCAGCCACAGTCCTTCCGTGTTGGCCTGTACCCCCGAGAAATATATACCGTACAAGAGCGGTCCCAGGACTGAGCCTTGTGGGATGCCACTTGTAACTGGTTTGGAGTCTGACATGGCTCCAGCAATTCTAACCATGTGGGTTCTGTCCTTGAGCCAGTTTGCAACCCATCTAGTGACATAGGGGTTTATATTTAAGCTGGTGTGCTTATCTATAATGCCCGAGTGGGGTATTGTATCGAAAGCTTTTGCGAGGTCCAGGTAGACTGTGTGGACCACCTTCCCCTTGTCAATGGCCTTGGTGACAGTTTCAAAGAAATCGACCAGGTTTAAGAGGCAGGATCTGCCCTTAACAAAGCCGAACTGGGTAGGATCCAGTGTCTGTAGGTCCCCAATATCTGTATTTAGGAGGTCCATGATGATCCTTTCCATAGCTTTGCAGACCAAGCTAGTCAGGCTTATGGGGCGATAGTTTCCAGGATCCGTTGAGGCACCACCTTTGTGGAGCGGGACCACTGTTGCTGAATGCTACTCTTTGAGTACGTATCCTGTAGTAAGGCTAAGATTGAACAGTAGTTTTATGTTTTGGTTTAGATGATCTTGGAGTTCATGTAGGATGCAGCCCGGGACACCGTCTGGTCCCATTGATGCTGTGTTTTTTGCTTTGGAGAGGGCGGCTCTTACTTGAGCATCTGAGATGTCAGGGAGGCAGCACTCTGCTGGGATAGATATTTGCCCTTTTGGTGGGGAGGGGTGGGAGAAGTTTGCACTGAACCTGTCAGCTAGGATGTTGGCAATGTCTGTGGGTTCGGTGTTTTTTTTGTCATTTTGGACTAATTCTGAGCATATCTGGGAATTCCCACGCAGGTTCCTAACATAACTAAAGAAAGCCTTGTGATTATCCTTAGTGTCCTGTGCAATTTTTCTCTGAAGCTCGCCTAAGGCGATTTGATGAGTGGCCGTAGTTTTTTTGCTAATACTGATCAGAGATGCCTTCCCTTTTGGGATTTTGCTCTGTCATGTAGTAGCTTCCTCCTTCTATTGTATAGTTTGTTTATGGCTGGGGTCCACCAGACAGGACGTCTGACTTTGGAGGATTGGGTCTTGGTTTTATTTGGAATTGCATGATCCATGCATTCCTGAAGGTGTTCATAGAATGCATTTATAAAGGATTCTGCGGTCTGGGCCGTATTTTCCACAGGCCCGGGGGCTTTGAAGAATTCCACCTCGGTTTTGAGGAGTGTGAAATTTGCTTTAGAGAAGTTTTTCACTGTGGTTTTCTGGGCAGGGGGTGGGGTCGGGATGTGAATATCCAGTGAGATTAGTTTATGGTCTGATCTTACCAGTGAGGGATACACTTTTGGTCTGGAGCCTAGAGTCCCCATGTTGGTGATGATCAGGTCCAGTATGATGTCCTTCATGGATGCATCTGCAGTCATAACAAATGGGTTGTCCTGTCGTCAGGCAGCCCTTCGGTCGGCCGGATTCCAAAGTCTGGATCCGGCTTCGGCTGATGTCGCACTTCACCCGGCGTCATCTGTGCTGGTGTTGGGGTATAAAGGCAGCAGCCGACGCCATTTTCTTCAGTCTTTCTTGCCGCGTGGCACCCGAAGCAGAAGCTGTTCGCAAGTGCCGGTCGGTCAGATCCAGAGATTACTCCTACCGAATACTTGAAGACTTCTAAAAGCTAAGTACCCGTTGGGGACTCTTTCTTGCCTCAGCCGATGTCAGAAAAAGTCAATAACTGTTTAACTTGTGGGAAACAAATACCTCATAAAGATTTCCACTCTTACTGTTTGCCTTGCTTAGGCCCAGACCACGACGTAGCAGCCTGTTGCCTGTGCTTCCTTCAACCGACGAGCGCTTAGGCGTCGGAGTTGCTGAACAGTTTTGGCACAGATTTTGCGTACATTATGCGTCGGATCCTCCGACTACCCAAATTGTTAAAAGCGCAAAGAAAAACCGACACTCGCGGTCCGCGGTTTCAGCCGAAACCACGGTTAAGCAAGCCGCGAGTGTCTCTGTTTCGGCCGAAACTGAAAAACTGGTCAATCTTCAGCCGAATCCATGACTACTACTGAGGCTCCTGCCCCAGCACGTGGTGCTGCTAGGCCTCCTGCAGCCATGTCTATTAAGGCCTTTGCCAGGGCTAAAGCAGCCAAATCAGCTAAATCAGTGCCTGTTAAACCACCCTCACTCAGGCCCACTTCTAGTTCTCAAATGCTTACTCTGGCAGAAGATTTAATATCCTTAATTAGGGGATCCCAATCTCACCCAGACAGGGCCTCTCAGCCCCCAGAAAAGAGACCTAGGGCAGAGCCCCGAGCCTGTGTCCTCTGATGATTCTGCGGATGACTCAGACATTACAGACCAGCCAGAGGCTCCTTTTCCAATTATGAAGATTCAGATGCTGAAGAATCCATTCCAGCTGCCTCTCCACCAGAGGAATTCTCCTTTGGGGAAACCTTACATGCCATGAGAGAACAATTCCAATGGCAGGGACAAGATTTCTCTGATTCAAGAAAAAGGCTTAGGACCTTTCTGCACTTACCACAACATAGGCCCTTAGCTATACCTCCTGTCCTGTCTGTTGTGGACGATGCATTTAATGATGTCTGCACTGCACCTGATTCTTTACCTCCAGCCCCTGCCAAACCAGATAGATTTTACAGGGTGCCAGACACTCATCACCACCTATACAAGGCCCCACTTGCAGACCCCCCACAGCAAAAAACCCTATTCCCTCTGAAAGGGAATCCCCTCTGAAAGGGAATCCAGGTCCTTAGAGAGATGGGGGGAAAAAAGAAAGTCTACACCTCTGCTACTCTCTCAGCTAGACCTTTAAACTGTCAGTTTCACATGATCCAATACCAAGAGTTTATGCTTGATCAGTTAATTAAAAAGCTGTCCTCTGATGAATCTTTAGATAAGAAATATGTATTAGAAATGGTGAATAACATCCAACAGGTTAGTAACCATTCTTTAAAATGTGGCTATGATGCACTGGAGGCTTCATTTAGATCAGCCATGACTTGCACAGTGATAAGAAGGCATGCATGGTTGAAAGAACAGGTCTTACCGGATCATGTTAAATCTAAGCTATTGGATGCTCCTATGGATAAGGCCAGTCTATTTGGGGAACCTGCCCAGCAGGTAATGAAGAAAATGGAAGAGAAGGCAAAATCTGTACAAACAGTTAAAGATTTCCTACAGGTTCAGCCTCCAAGGTTTAGCAGGAACTGGCCTGCCAAAAATTGGTCCTTTCCTGACTCCACAAGATCACAAAGGGGCAGGAACAGACGCTCTAGGGGCAGAAATCAATCCAGAGGAGGTGCCTACAGGCGACAGTGGCAAGGCAATAACCGAGGCACAGACACAACCACTGCCACTGCAACAGGACAATCACAGTGACTTGACTCTGTCTCCGCCTACCAGGGAGCAATTAGCAGCACCATTAGACGGAAAGTTAGCCTTATTCTCGAAAAATTGGCACTATATCACAAAAGACAAGTGGATTTTGCAAACTATAGACCAAGGCTACGGTTCCACTTCCACGTTACCAGTAAAAGAGGAATGCCAAACCTGCCCCAAATCAAAAATAGAAGCCCTGCACCAGATAGCGGAATTAATAAAATGAGAGCTGTGGAAAGAGTACCAATAACAGAACAGGGCAAAGGATTCTACTCCAGACTCTTCCTAGTACCAAGAAAAGAGAGAAACTGGAGACCTATTCTCGACCTGTCCATCTTAAACACATACATCATTGTCCCAAAATTCAAAATGCTGACCCTACAGCAACTTCTTCCCATGCTGGGCAAGGAGTGTTGGCTGGTAACTCTAGATCTCAAGGAGGCATACCTGCACGTCCCCATTCGACCAAATTGCAGAAGATACCTCAGATTTCTTGCAGGATCTGAGCATTATCAATTCTCAGCATTGCCCTTTGGCTTATCTACTGCGCCCAGAGTATTCACAAAATGCCTGGCATCAGTAATCGCTCACTGCAGAGTACAGGGAATCCAAATTTATCCATACTTGGACGACTGCCTGTTACAAGCGGACAACAAAAGCAAGCTGACAACAGATTTACTAAGGGTCATTTACTTGCTACAAGCCCTGGGATACACAGTCAATTTACAAAAATCAAGGCTGATACCATCCCAGACAAGAACTTTCTTGGGCGCGGAATTGGACACAGTAAAACAGATGGCATTCCTAACTGCAGAAAAACAAAAATAGCTTCCTCTTTACTTCTTGGCATTAACAAAGCAGAACAAACTAACAGCAAGAAAAGTTCTGCAGGCCTTGGGCTTCATGGCATCATGCATAATCTTGGTCCCACATGCCAGACTGCATATGAGAAAGTTACAGTGGTACCTAAAGAATTTATGGTCTCAACACAGGCACAGCTTAGAAACAGAAATACCACTAATCCCATGCTTAAAACAGGAGTTCCTATGGTGGGCTCGGGCATGCCAGTCAAACCCAGGCTTACCCTTCCAGGACTCTGCAGCAAACGAAACCATCACAGCGGACGCCACAGACCTAGGATGGGGGCACACATGCTGGACAAATGCACAAGGACTGTGGACTCAGGACCAGCTGCACCTGCACATAAACCAAAAAGAAATGCTGGCAGTAAAACTGGCAATCCTAGAATTCAGACCATTCCTCAAAAAAGGCCATTTGATGATAAGGACAGACAACACCACAGTCATGTGGTACATCAACAAACAGGGAGGCACTCATTCTTACCCCCTATGCAGAATGACCTTGGACCTTTGGAATCTGGCTCTCAGCTACAACATCCAGTTACAGGCAATATTTGTACTGGGAAAAGAACACCCTAGCAGACATTTTAAGCAGAACCACCTCGGATGCTCACGAATGGATGCTACACACATCTTCAAGGCCATCACGAAGAAATGGGGAATGCCACAAATAGATCTATTGCCCCCACTAAATCACCAGCTCAAAAATTCTGCACAAGGACATTCCACCCACTTGCATGGAAGGTGGACTCTCTATCCTTCAGCTGGAAAGGCCTGACAGCATATGCATTTCCACCTCTTCCCTTGATGCACAAGGTACTACTGAAAATCAAAGAGGAACGTCCAAGGATAATCCTGATAGCTCGAACTGGCCAAGACAACACTGGTACCCATTGCTGAGGAGCATGTCTCGGGAGAAAATGTGGTCAATACCCCTGATGCCTCTGATGTTAACTCAGAACAACCACAACATCATGCATCCAAACCTAAAAACCTTGCAACTGACTGCCTGGAACATCACATAGCAGTAACTAACCCAGACCTTTCACAAAGGGTTAAAGACATTATCCTTGAAGCCCGCAGACCTTCAACAAGAAGGAACTATGCAGGAAAATGGAAAAGGTTAGTCATTTGGAGTACTGAAAGAGGAAAAGATGTGTCGAACATAGATATTGCTAACATTCTGGAGTACTTGGCAGAGCTTCTACATACAGGCCTGTCCTATTCCTCCATCAAGATACATGCATCAGCTATTTCAGCAGAATACAGCTTTGATCCTCCTGTCTTTTCACATCCTCTACTCAGGCAGTTCCTCAGAGGGATCAAGAATGTAAAACCTCCTAGGAAACCACCATTACCAGCATGGGACTTGAATTTTGTACTAGAAAAGTTGACACTCCCTCCGTTTGAACCAGCAGCAACAGCAGATCTACAACACCTGTCATGGAAAACTGCTTTCCTACTGGCTATTACTTCAGCAAGGAGGGTTTGAACTACAGGCCTTAATGGCAGTGCAACCCTTCCTAATCTTCCATCAAGATAGGGTGTCCATGAGAACTAATCCTACATTTATGCCTAAGGTGGTATCCAGGCGTCTTTAAACCAGGCAATCCACCTACCTACCTTCTTTCCCAATCCACAAAACAGAGGTGAAAGAATAATGCATACCTTGGATGTACATAGACAGTTACGCTACTACCTGGACAGAACCAAAGGTAACAGAAAAACTGACCAGCTCTTTGTAGCCTATGCAACAGGAAGGGAAGGAAAAGCAATTTCCAAACAGACAATCTCCAAATGGATAGGAAATTGCATAAGATTCTGTTACTCCTACCATGGAAAACCAATTCCACAGAACATAAGACCTCATTCTACAAGGGCTACAGCCACTACCACAGCTTTCTTAAGAGGAGTGGCAACCAAGGACATTATTGAGGCTACTTGGACCTCCGTGCATACATTTGCCAAGCATTATAATTCACCTCTATATTCTAGATCGAGCAGGGTTTGCCACTGCTGTACTGCAAGGGATCCTGACTACACCATAATTTTATTCCTCCTCCCCTAGTTTGGCTATGGTATTCTACCCATTTGTTATGACTGCAGATGCATCCATGAAGGACATAGTACAGTTTTGTACCTACCATAAATGTAGATGTCCGAACTGGATAGCATCTGCAGTCAGGATTACCCTCCCTCCTTCCCCTCTGTGGTACTCCTAGGGTATTTACCCTCCTAATAGCTAGCTGGGGGGGGGGGGGGAGTCTCTTATGGTGTATTTGTTTGTATATATGTACATACATGTTTATTTTTTGTGTTTGCCTTCTACTATTTTGGAAACATTGGCTTTTATCCAAAATTTAGCTTTCCAAGAGGGCAATTGGCATCTGGGGCAAGAAACACTGAGGAAAATGGCGTCGGCTGATGCCTTTATACCCGAAGACCAGCAGAGATGACGTCGGGTGAAGTGCGACATCAGCTGAAGCCAGACTTTGGAATCCGGCCGACCGAAGGGCTGCCTGACGACAGGACAACCCATTTGTTATGACTGCAGATGCTATCCAGTTCGGACATCTACATTTATGGTAGGTACAAAACTGTACTTTTTCCCCTCTTGTGGGAGTGGTAACAAGTTGTTCCATAGCATTTGAGTTTATAAATTCTAGGAACCTTTGGGCTAGGGTGTTGGAGCTAGAGTAATGCTCCCAGTCTATTTGGGTAGTTGAAGTCGCCCAATATAATGGTGTTTGGAGAGACCTTCATGTTTTCCAGTGATGTTCATCGTGCATACAGCTGCAGTAATCACAGATGGGTTCTCTGCCGTCAGGCGGTCCCTCGGTCGGCCGAATTCCAAAGTCTTGGTCCGGCGTCGGTTGTCGTCGCTTTCTCTTCTGACGTCAGTGAGGCCAGAGTATATAAGACACAGCCGACGCCATGTTTTTTGCCGCACGGTGCCCGAAGCAGAAGCAGTTCGCAAGTGCCGGTCGGCCAGCTCCTGAATTACGAATATTTTGGAATCCAAAGTCTTCATTAAAGCTAAGTACCCCGTTGGGGAAACTTTTCTTGCCTCAGACCGATGTCAGAAAAAGTTAATAATTGTATTTCTTGTGGGAAGCAAATACCGCATAAGGATTTCCATTCCCGCTGTATACCTTGTTTGGGCCCAGACCACGACGTCTCGGGCTGTAGCTTTTGCGCTACCTTCAATAAACGCACTATTAAGCGTCAGGCGGAGTTCGCCCAGCACTACTTTGGTAAAGCTTTTGATTATAAAATGTCGTCGGACACTCCGACTACCGTTTTGACCAAAAAACGCAAGGAAAAGGACCGTCACGCGCCGACACCACGCCAAAACAGGCTACACGTGGTCCGGTTCTCAGCGAGACGCCTTTGCAGTCCCTGACTATCGACGACACTTCTTTGGCTGTGTCCTCTGTACCCGAGACCGCTGGGTCTTCGGCCCTTTCCCAGACTACAACCGAAGCCTCTGCTAATGTTGAGCCTACTAATGTGGACAGGTCCACCTCCACCCATGGTGTATTTAGGCCCTCATCTTCTTTTTCAATTAAGGCCTTTACTAAATCCAAAGCAGCCAGGCAGCCCATGAGGCCTGTTGTACAGGGCCCATCTCCATGTCCCATGCCTAAAAAACAGATGCTTAGAATGGCTGAGGATTTAATTACTCTTATCAGAGGTTCTCAGCCCTCTCCAGACAAGAGACCCAGAGTTGGAGGAAGATTCTCCCTCTTCTGATCAGGGATCCATTTTATCAGAACATTCTGATGCAGAGGAACACTCTTACTCTCCTTTTGAGGATTCGGATGCAGAACAGTCCATTCCCTCTGTATCCCTCCTGAGGATTTTTCCTTTGGGAAACCTTACACACCTTGAGGGAACACTTCCATTGGGAAGGCCAAGACTTTTCAGATTCCAAGAAAAGACTTAGGGAATTTCTTTTGTTACCTCAACACAGACCTCTGGCTAATACCCCCTGTTTTGGACATACTGGATGATGTCTATTCGGAGGCTTGTCTTAACCCGGATTCTCTGCCTCCTGCACCAGTCAAACCTGATGGGTATTAGAGTACCCAGCTCTCACCAATTTCTCTTCAAAAGCCATAATGCTGACCCTGAAACCATTTCACAAGGCCCCAAGGGATTGAAGGCCTCCACTGCCAAAAATCCACTTCCTGCAGAAAGGGAATCAAGATCTTTGGAAAGGTGGGGGAAAAAGGTATATACCTCGGCCACCCTAGCCATGAGGGCTTTAAATTGTCAGTTTCATATGCTTAAATATCAACAGTTCCTGTTATCACAATTGAGGAACAAAATGTCTCAACCTGAACAACAAGATTTAAAGGAGTTACAGGATATGATGCATAGTGCAGAACAAGTGGGTAATGTGGTTATGATGCCCTAGAGGCCTCATGTAGAGCGGCAGCTAAAGGATCAGTCATTCGCAGACACGCCTGCCTTAGGGAACAAAATTTACCTGATCATGTGAAAGCTAAACTTCTAGATGCTCCTTTACAAAAGGATGTGCTGTTTGGTACTAATGCTGAGGAGATACTACGGAAAATGGAAGAAAAAGCCAAATCTATGCAAACTGTCAAAGCTTTCTTACAGGTCCAACCACCACGTTTTAGCAGAAATTGGCCTTCAAAAAACTGGTCCTTTCCAGCCACTGACAAGCCCCAAAGAAGATACAGACGCACAAGGGGCAGAGGGCAATCACAAGGATCATATAGAGGGCGACAGTGGCAAACTCCAGCACCAAGAGGTGGCGAAGACAGTGCACAACAATACCGGAAGCAAACCCAATGACTCCCTCATTTCCATGCCAAGCATGTCTCAGCTGGCAGCACCTTTGGGAGGAAAACTACCACTATTTGCAAGCAATTGGCATATTGTCACAACAGACAAATGGATCCTGGACATTATAAACAGAGGCTACAAATTTCAATTTCACACTCTTCCAAAAATGAGAGGCATGCCAAACCTGCCACAAAATCAAAGGGCAGAGGCACAACTGCAAATTTCAAAGCTCATAAGCATGCGAGCTATTCAAGAGGTACCTACCCACCAACAAGGTCAAGGTTTTTATTCAAGACTTTTCCTGGTACCAAGGAAAGGAACCGACTGGAGACCCATTTTGGACTTATCCACCCTAAACACATTTCTAATCGTACCAAAATTCAAGATGCTCACATTACAGCAGCTTCTTCCCATGCTGGGCAAGGAGTTCTGGCTGGTAACATTGGACCTCAAGGAGGCATACCTGCATGTCCCAATCAGACAAAGCTGCAGAAGATACCTCAGATTTCTTGCAGGTTCAATCCACTATCAATTCTCTGCATTGCCCTTTGGCTTATCTACTGTGCCCAGAGTATTCACAAAGTGCCAGGCATCAGTGATTACCTACTGCAGACTTCAAGGGATACAAATTTACCCTTATCTGGACGACTGCCTGATCCAAGCCGACAGCAAGAACATACTTCTGGAACATCTGGCATATGTGACACGGTTACTGCTTTCTCTGGGATATACAATCAACAGAGAGAAATCAAGGCTGACACCATCCCAGAAGATAACTTTCCTGGGTGCCAACTTGGACACACACACCCAGATGGCCTACCTTACACCAGAAAAACAAGGCAACTATCTCAGTACTTCAAAATACTAGCAAAAAGTACCAGGCTTACTGCAAGGAAAATCCTGCAGGCTCTGGGATTCATGGCATCTTGCATTCTATTAACCCCATTTGCAAAGCTGCATATGAGGAAACTTCAATGGTACCTAAAAAACCTATGGTCTCAACACAGTCACAGTTTGGAAACAATAATACCAATAATTCCATGTTTGCAAAAGGAATTTCTATGGTGGGCCCAAGCATGTCAAGCAAACAAAGGCCTCCCATTCTGCAAGCCTCAAGCAAAACCAGTCATAACCACAGATGCCTCAGACTACGCCTGGGGGGCGCACATGACGAGCAGGTGCATCCAGGGCAAATGGTCCCAAAAAGAAAAGCACCTTCACATCAATCAAAAAGAAATGCTAGCAGTAATAAATGCTATTATAGCTTTCAAGGACTTCCTGCATCCAGGACAATTACTGATGAGAACAGACAACACAACGGTAATGTGGTACATAAACAAACAAGGAGGAACACATTCATACCCCTTGTGCAGACTAGCCATGACTCTTTGGAACTTGGCTCTGGAAAGACAAATCGAACTTCAAGCACATTACTTGCCAGGATTGGAAAACACACTGGCAGACAATCTAAGCAGAAAAATGACAGATCCACACGAATGGAAGTTACATCCTCAGGTGTTTGCATAAATAATCCAAGCATGGGGGAGGCCAGACATAGATCTTTTTGCCTCCCACAGGAATCATCAATTGGAAAAGTTTTGTTCAAAGACTTTTCACCCAAAGGCCTGGAGAGTGGACGCCCTTTCATTCAGTTGGACAGCATGGGCAGTTTACGCATTCCCACCTCTGCCTCTTCTGCCCAAGGTGCTTTTGAAAGCAAGAACAGACAAACCGAAGATGATACTGATTGCTCCAGATTGGCCAAGGCAACACTGGTACCCACTCCCGAGGAGCCTAGCACATACTCCTCCATGGTCCCTGCCTCTAATGCCTCTTCTGCTGACTCAGCACAGCTACAAAACTCTTCAGTCAGCTGAAAACACTCAATCTCACTGCATGGAAAATTCCTTAACACCACAACAGAACCTACTCTCCAAGGAGGTACAGGATGTTATTTTGGAGGCCAGAAGGCCAGCTACAAGAAAAGCTTACTCCGCAAAATGGAAGCGGTTTTGCTCTTGGAATGAGAAAAAAGGCCAGGACCATAGAAAACTGAACTTGCCTCAGGTATTACAGTACCTAGCGGAGCTATTGAACAATGGACTTTCTTTTTCTTCCATAAAAATCCATGCCTCAGCCATCTCTGCAGAATTCAACACTGATCCTCCTCTATTTTCTCACCCACTCTTACGGCAGTTCCTCAGAGGGGCTAAGAATATAAGACCACCAAGGAAACCACCAATACCAGCCTGGGATCTTAATTACATACTAGAAAAATTAACATTGCCTCCTTTTGAACCAGCTGCCTCAACAGATTTGCAATATTTGTCCTGGAAGACAGCCTTCCTTCTGGCCATCACTTCATCTCGTAGGGTTTCTGAACTTCAGGCCCTCATGGCGGTGCAGCCCTTTCTCATTTTCCATCAGGACAGGGTTTCTCTCCGTACCAACCCATCATTTATGCCTAAAGTGGTATCCAGGGTAGCTTTAAATCAAGCCATACACCTACCCACCTTTTACCCCAATCCTCAAAACAAAGGGGAAAGGCTGCTACACTCCATAGACATCCATAGGCAGCTTCGTTATTATTTGGACAGAACAAAGTCCTTCAGGAAGTCAGAACAACTCTGTGTCCTATGCTATAGGGGCTCAAGGGAAGCCAGTTACAAAACAGACTATTTCAAAGTGGATAGGCCACTGCATACGGTTTTGTTACTCCTATCATGGAAAATCTGTTCCTGCAGGTATCAGATCACACTCCACCAGGGCCACAGCTACCTCTACAGCCTTCCTCAGAGGAGTTCCTACCAAAGATATTTTGGAGGCAGCCACTTGGAGTTCTGTACATACCTTCACAAAACACTACCATCTGCCTTTATATTCCAGAACAAGAGCAGGTTTTGCCACTGCTGTTTTGCAGGGCATTCTGGCTCAACCCAGTTCCTCCTAGTACCTACCACCCAGTACATAGCTTTGGGATTCTACCCATCTGTGATTACTGCAGCTGTATGCACGATGAACATAGTACAGTTTTGTACCTACCATAAATGTAGATGTTTGAGTGCTAATGCAGCTGCAGTACAGGTTTCCCTCCCTCCTTCCCCACTTGTTAAAGGCATGAGGCCTAGCTACCTCTTCATACTACCTGACTGGGTTATCCAGCTATGTTTTATTTGCTTGCTACCACTGAATTTGGATTATATTGCATTGCTTGTATATGTATATAAGCACTATTTAGGTATTGCCTTCCTTCTGGGGGCACCTGACATCTGGGGCAAGAAAGACTGAAGAACATGGCGTCGGCTGTGTCTTATATACTCTGGCCTCACTGACGTCAGAAGAGAAAGCGACGGCAACCGACGCCGGACCAAGACTTTGGAATTCGGCCGACCGAGGGACCGCCTGACGGCAGAGAACCCATCTGTGATTACTGCAGCTGTATTAGCACTCGAACATCTACATTTATGGTAAGTACAAAACTGTACTTTCTCAGGAAGGCCGAGTTGGGTTCCTGGGTTTGGGAGGGTGGTCTGTAGCAGTCTATAAACTGGAAGGCAGTTTTACCCACTGTTAATTGCACATGGATAGTCTCTGATGCTTCGTGCTGTGCCACCAACCTGGAGGTGTGGGTATCTTTGACGAATATTGATACTCCCCTTCCTTTTGTGGTTCGGTCCAAGTTTTGGGGCCGAAAAGCATGGTATGAGGTATAACCTGGTAGTGCTGGGGTGCTCTCGGGAGCCTTGAACCAGGTTTCTGTTACTGCACAGATATCGATGTTCTCCATGCTAAGGAGAGTTTCGAGTGCGTGCATCTTGAGGTTTAGACTTCTGGTGTTGAGTAGCATTACTGTTTCTTATCCCTTGTGATACCTATGGAGGTGGGTTTGTCTTTTGAGCCTTGCCTAAAAAAGGCACTATGGGGGTAGCAAGAGCCTTTGCCAATATCCGAAAGCCCAGGGGTGACAGGTGCAAGCCGTCCCTAGCGAAGCATCGTGGCTTGCCGAGCATGTCATCCCAGGCTGACCGGCATTGGATCCTCTTTGAATGACACCAATGCTTACGCCATTTGTTGAAATTGATCATCTTGTCTTCATATTGTGGCATCATTCTTGGTTGAGGGTAAGATGCTACTCAAGGTCAGGGTCATACTGGCCTGGGCTACATGCTCAGAGAGCTCCTGTATGTCTCTCTTCATGTAGTCCAGGGAGGTACATCGCAGGTCATTCACACCAGCATGGACAAATGACTGAGTTATATCTGTACTTGCCTTGGAGTGACCCGAGTGCTTGTGTTATGTGGCGGATCCTAGCGCCCGACAGGCAGCTCACCGTGACCACCTCCTTTTTCAGCCTGTTGAGCGGGACGTCAGTGTGCCTGACTATATTCACCTATTACAAGTGTATCAGGTGTGTTGTTTAGCCTTAAGGGCTGTGACTGTTAAGCACACTGGCTTTGTGAGCTGTGTTGCACGTGTTTTGTTTTGGGGTAGCGGTTGCTTGGGTGTCTGCTTTGGAGGTCTCTGCTGCTTAGGCAGATTTTTATTTAGAGCCTCCGAGTATGTTTTTGTGTGTTTGTATTTGGTTTGCTGTCTTGATAGGTCTATGTGAGACTGGAATTGTAGTGAGTGTGGTTTCCTTCTCCTCCTGACTGGTTACGCCAGTACTGAGTTGAGAGCTTAGCCTCCAGTTTGGCTATATGTTTGCATCTCTCACATGTGTTGGAATTTGTTGGGAGGAGGAGAGGGTTGTCTGTCTACGAGGCAGTTGTAACATTGCCTCAAGATTCCCAGATTCACCAGCTGGACCGGAGAGGAGATTGACAACTGACCTTTGGACATGCTATAATAGTATTGGGAATTCCTTTATAATTGAAAAAAAGGGCCAATGGGGAACAAGGTACTCAAGGGGAGTTTGTGAGGGTGTAGTGCTTTTAATTTTTTTAGTGCTGACTTACATAATTGCTTTAGTGAGCAAGTGCCAGGTAACTTAAATGCAATGTGTTACAGGTAACTTAAATGCAAAAACAACAAACAGTAACTTTCTTTCAAGTGAAACAAGGAAATAAGTACAGTAAGCAATGCAGATATCACTAGGGATCCACAGAAGCACTGAAAAGCCGCGTTTTAGGTGGAATTAGCTTTTCGGGGAAATAACAAGCAAACAAACAACAAGCAAACAAACAAAGCTAGATTCAGCAGGCCTGGATCTAGTCTATGCTACAGCAAACAAGGTGTACCAAATACAGTAAGAAGTAGTTCAAATATGCAGGCACTATAAGCCTTTAACCAGAAATTCCCAGCTCAGAAGGGCAGATTCCAGCCTCTCCTCCCACAAGAGTGCAGACCACAAACCCTCTTAATGTAAAATAACTGGCCTGAAGCCCAAGTGCTTAAACCAGAACTAATACACTTTTAGAATAACAGACACTGAGCCCTCAATCAGCATTTCCCAACTTAGAAGGATGTAAGCTACCTGTCCTGCCACCACAGTGCAGGCCACAAACCTTCCTAATGTAAAACAACTGGTCTGAAGCCCAAGTGCTTAATCCAAAAGACTTAGAATGATAGCTACACTTTAATCAAGTTACTACCAAGCAGTAATAAATACAATTGAATACTTTAAAGAATGCCTGGATCAGTGCTCAAGTTATACAAACAAAGCTAGATTCAGCAGGCCTGGATCTAGTCTATGCTACAGCAAACAAGGTGTACCAATTTCAGTAAGAAGCAGTTCAAATATGCAGGCACTATAAGCCTTTAACCAGAAATGAGGATAGTATCCTCAAGATCAGTGAATCCATATACTCTGAACAGCAGGATATCACCAATATCTTTGCAAGTAACTCTGCCTTCTATTTCAGTAAGCCATTATACAGAGTATCCATTCCACAGCACCCATATTCTTAACCTCTGTATGTCAGCTTGAGGTGGAAATGCCCATTCATCAAGTGCAATTTCCCTGGCTGCTTTATCAAATCCACTGCACCCCTTACTGAAGAGAACTGCCATTGGTGGCTCCATGCCTAAATATTACAGCAGGCAACAGTAGCTCCTACCTAAATGGTGGATCCTTGTCTATTTCAGGAAACTTCAGGCCTTACTAGAGTCTTCAACAGGGTTATGAAGAGGTACTTGAACTAATTCAGAAGATTATTGGTAACTTACTGCTCCTGGATATGCATCATTTTGGGTTTATTAAAGCTAAGTCATGCATAATAAAACTGGTCATTTTATTCGTGGAAGTTTCAGCTGTCCTGTGCTGTAAATGAGGAATTGTCAGTGCATGCAGCCTTACTTGTATCCTCTCTGAGTTTACTTATGATCTCCATATTTGGGACAGTACGGAATAATCAGAGATTTTACTTTGTGGCTTGCAGAAATTATGGATTGGCAGGGATGTACATGCCCTTCCTGGGTGGGATGGTGTTCACTGTTGATCCTAAGAGGAGGCATGGTCCAAAGAGGGGGATTGCCCTTGGACTTTAGTCAGTGAGCGCAGGGTGTGGGCAAGGAAAGTGGGTAGGGCTTATAAGGATCCCCCTCCCCCAACAGAAACAGACTGTCAAGCCTCCAGGACTCCTTTAGGATCCAGAAATACTGGAGTCAATCCAGAGAGGTAGAAGATTAACTGGTAAACATAGCATGTATGTGAGGAGCTGGGCTGATGGGTTGAAGTGTAGGGGAACCAGAAAAAAAAAGTTGGTACTTCATGATGTGTTGGCTAGCCAAGTGACTTTGTTGAACTCTTGTAAACAACTGTCAATGACCTAGTGTAACCAGCAGAAGTCACCAGAGGAGTGCTGCAATATTTCTTAAGGGTTCTCTGCATTTCTATCCTTTCCTCAGCTGACTGTCCACTGCCACCAGGTCCTCTCCTTTTTCACCATGTTTACTGTGCTCAACCTGATCTCACCTGCCATGGATGTGGGAGATGGAGGACACTGTTACAGAGTGGTACTGTTACTGCTAAGTGTACCCTAACATCCATCGCCCCACTGCAGCTTTGCAAGCCCTGTAGTAGCTGCATTTGGAAGGTGCATGAGCAACTTTCGAACTAAGAGGTGTACTGCTCACAGTAATGAGCTTGCCATGCTCTTAATGCTGTTGGTGCATGAGCACCCTCCCAACCAAGAGGTGTACCGCTTGCAGCATGGAGCTTGCCATGCTCTTAATGTTAGTATTGCATGAGCACCGTCTCATTCAAGAGGTGTACTGCTTGCAGTATGGAGCTTGCCATGGTCTTAATGTTGCTGTTGCAGTAAGCCTAGGCGGGTCTATATTAGATGAATGAAAGATCATCTTAGCGAACGCTCACATGAGCGAATATTGTGGAACTCGAAACTGCAGTTGAGATTGTGGTACAATGAGGATGGGAATATTTGCCCTTTCCTCACTGTAGTGCGATCTCAGAGTTGGAATATATATTTAGCGGGTGGGGTGGGGGGTGCAGCCCCCCACAATTGCAGTTTCAAGTACCTGGATATTTGCTCATCTGAGCGTTCGCTAAGATGAACTTTCGTTCATCTAATATAGACCCTCCTAGGCAGCCCTCCTCCTCCAGGTTGGATGAGCCAATGTCTGCACTCACTGCTGTCCTCCCTCTCCCAAACCCTTTCAGCATACATACTGCTAGTAGAACACAGGTAGTTTGGGGTGCTGTAAGGGCTTTATTCCTCTGTGCCATGGTGCTGGATTTGTTTCTGTGCATTTTAACATTTTTATTCTCCAATTCTGGGTTAGCACAACTCTTACTGGGTAGCTGCATTTGCCAATAAGAGTATGTTATCCTTTCTCTCACAGATATGACTTTGTTGTGGTTGGTGTTGAATATAACCCAGATGTTCTTAGTGTTTCACTGTTGCAGTCATCACAATTGGGTTATCTGCCTGCAGGTAGCCCTCAGTTGGCCTGAATACCAGAGTCTTGGGATTTCTGCGTTGGATGCTGTCACTTCTTCCATGACGTCAGGTCATCAGGGGTATAAAACAGGCAGCCAACGCCATTACATCAGTCTTTCTTGCCGAGAAGGAGCCCGAAGCAGTAGCAGTTTACAAGTGCCAGTTGGCCACTAGCTGAAATTTTCGTTTTTCCAGTTTCAAACCTGAAGTTTTCTAAAGCTAAGTACCCCGTTGGGGATTCTTTTTTCTTGCTCAAACTGATGTCAGAAAAAGTTAACAATAGTCTTGACTGTGAAAAGCAAATACCTCCGAGATTTTCATTCTTATTGCGTCACCTGTTTAGGCCCAGACCACAACGTCCCTCACTGTCAGTTTTGTGCCTTAATACCTGAACCATTCGTCTAGCTATTTTTATCACTAAATTCTTTTGCTCTCATTCTCTGTATTCTGAAACTGCTTCGATAAGTCATCCAACTACTGACCTTCCGAAAAAGCATAATGATAGACCGCATAGGTCCAAAACTGCTGATGACGCTTCCGTTAAGCTAGTCGCCATTCCACCAATATTCAGTGAGGCACCTTTGCAGCCCCTGATGCCCGCTTCTACAGATTCGCAGGCCTCTGCTGAGACCCATTCAGAGTCCGGTATGGCGCAAGATGCTTCTCCACTATGGAGTCTGTGGATGTCTCTACCTTGGATGGGTCCGGAGCTGCTGTGCAGGCGCCGGCTTCTGAGGGTGTATTCTGACCTACCAATGTTCGCATTAAACCAACAAAGTCATTTTCAGCTAAAACTACCGAGATTCTCCGGCCCAGAGCACGGACTACGCCTAGAAAACTGATGACCAACGCGCATGCTTAAGCTACAAAAACAAATTCTTAGAAAGGCTGGAAGACCTTATCACCCTAATGAGGGGAAGCCAGCCTTCCCCTGCTAAGAGACAAAAGATGGAGTTTTTCTGATTCTGCAGGCTAGGAATCTGATTACTCCGACCCTTCTGATTACCAGGACATACCCTTATCAACCTTTGAGGATTCAGATGCAGAGGAATCCATTCCTACTGCCTCCACTCCAGAAGATTTTTTCTTTTGGTGAAACCTTGCAAGAACATTTCCGCTGGGAATGTCAGGACTATCCTCAGTCCAAAAAGAGACTCAGAATTTTTACAGTTGCCTCAGCACAGGCCTCTAGCTATATACCCCCTGTCCTGGATGTTGTAGATGTCTTCACGGAATCCAGTCTTACTCCAGACACTTTACCACTGGCCCCTAGAAAACCTGACTGGTACTGCAGAGTACCTGATTCTCACAAATTTCTCTCTAAGAATCCTACTGTGGATCCAGAGACCATTTCCCAGGGACCTAAAGGTATTAAGGCTACTACAGCCAAAAACCATACTCCTTCAGATAGGGATTCCAGAGCTTTAGATAGATGGGGTAAGAAGGTATGCATCTCTGCAACTCTTTCCATTCTGGCATTGAATTGCCAGTTTCACATGTTGAAGTACCAGCAACATATTATGGAACTAATTAAACAAAAAATGGTGTTATTTCCAGATTGTGCAGAAAATAAAGATTTACAAGAGTTAATGCATTCTGCAAACCAAGTTAGTAAGCATACGTTGAAGTGTGGCTTTGATGCCCTAGAAGCATCTTGCAGGGCTGCAGTCACTGGGTCTGTACTGAGAAGGCATGCTTGGCTGAAGGAACAAACCTTGCCAGACCATTTTGGATCAAAATTATTAGACGCTCCTTTAAATCAGGACCGTTTGTTTGGCACCAAATCAGAGTTTCTTAAAAAGATGGAAGAAAAAGCTGAATGTTTGCAAACTGTTAAAGAATTCTTACAAGTGCAGCCACCTAGATTCATTAGGCATTGGCCTTCCAAAAACTGGTCCTTTCCAGCCTCTTCCAGGCTTTCTCAGTCCAAAAACAGGGGAATCAGACCACCAAAACTACAGTCCCAGAGTATGCAGAGATCTAAACAATGGACTGTTCCTACCTCAAACACAGTGAGTGGTAAGCCACCCCCTTATGGGTAAAGTTCACAATGACTTTCCAATTATCTTGCCCAGCCCTGCCCAATTACTTGTGCCCCTTGGAGGAAAACTTGCCCTTCATGCAAAAAACTGAATGTCCATTACTCGGGACCAATGGGTTCTAAACATTGTATCCCAGGGGTATGGATTCTACTTCCATACACTGCCAACCCCTAGCGGGTTTCCAGAGCTTCCTCCAAACCAGTGGGCAGAGGCTCAAAAGCAAGTACTTTCCCTGCTCAATATCCGGGCCATTTAACCTGTTCCAGTAGAACAAAGGGGGTCAGGGTTTCTACTCCAGACTGTTCCTGGTGCCCAGAAAAGAGGGCTCTTGGCACCCTATCCTTGATCTATCAATTCTCAACACTTTCGGGTGGTCCCAAACGTCAAAATGCTTACCGTGCAACAGCTTCTCCCTATGCTAGCCAAGGATGCCTGATTAGTCACCCTAGACTTAAAAGAAGCTTATCTGCACATCCCCATAAGGGAGTCTTGCAGGAAATATTTACGCGTCAGGGCAGGCTCTATGCACTGTCAGTTCTCTATACTTCCCTTTGGCTTATCTACCGCGCCCAGAGTATTCACAAAGTGCCTGACTGCAGGCAGAGAAATATCCACATTTTCCCATATTGCCTGATTCAGGCAGACAATTAGGAATTGCTTCTTCAGCAGCTGGCATTTGTAAAACGACTCCTATCTTCATTGGGGTACACCATCAATGAAAAGAAATCACAACTGGTGCCCAGTCAGAAAAATTGTATTCCTGGGAGCAAGCTTGAACACAACTTCCCAGATGGCATTTCTCACTCCAGAAAAACGGGTCTATTTGAACAACTACTTCAGACAAACGGCCACCAAATCCCAGCTATCTGCAAAGAAAATACTGCAAGCCCAAGGGTTCATGGCCTCATGCATTCTGCTAATTCCATATGCAAGACTGCATATGAGGATACTTCAGTGGTACTTAAGTCTTTGGTGCCAATATTCTCAGGACCTGGAAACAGTCATTCCTGTCATACCTTGTCTAAGGGCAGAGTTTGTTTGGTCAGCAGAAGCATGCAACCACAAGGGACTGCCTTTCACTCAACCCCTCGCCGTCCAAATCCTGACTACAGAAGCATCAGACTATGCATGGGGGGCCTCACATTGCAGGCAAATGCATTCAGGGCAAGTGGAGCCCATGACAAATCCTCCTGCACATCAATCTAAAAGAGATGTTAGCTGTACAGTATGCTCTGACAGCCTTCAAATACCTAATTGTTCCAGGACAGCTGCTGATAAAAACAGACACCACCCCAGTTATGTGGTACATAAACAAGCAGGGGGGAACCCAGTCTTACCTGATGTTCATCGTGTTTCACTGCTGCAGTCATTACACTTGGGTTATCCTGCCGTCAGGCGGTCTCGCAGTCAGCCAGAGTTCCAAAGTCTTGGTCTGGCGTCGGTTGCTGTCACTTCTTCCCTGATGTCAGTGCGCCAGGGGTATATAAGATGCAGCCGACGCCATCTTCAGTCTTTCTTGCCGCTCGGTGCCCGAAGCAAAAGCAGTTCACAAGTGCCGGTCGGCCGACTCCGGTTCTGAAATTCGAATTCGAAAATCTCAGAAGTCTTCAATAAAGCTAAGTACCCCGTTGGGGAAACTTTTTTTCTTGTCTCAGACCGATGTCAGTAAAAGTTAATAATTGCATTTCTTGTGGGAAGCAAATCAGAGCCACAGGCCACCTCCAACTCCCACGTGGAGATTACTAGGCCTCTGGAAACTCAAGGTATTGGGCCTACGGAAATTAACCCCTCAGATGGGTCCGGAGCCGTTGAGCAGGCATTGGCTTCTGAGGGTGTTTTCAGACCTTCACAGCTTACCATCAAAACAACAACCAAGTCTAAAACTCCATTAAAGACAAAGAAACAAGTACAGCATTCACCTGGACAGGCCTCAATGCCTGAAAAACAGATGCTTAAAATGGCTGAAGACCTAATTACTCTGATCAGGGGTTCCCATCCCCCTCCTGATAAAAGGCCTAGGCAGGATACAGACTATGATTCCTCTGACAAGGTTTCCATATCTTCTGATTCCTCTTCAGACCAGGGATACTCTTTACCCCCCTATGAGGACTCTGATGCTAAAGAATCAACCCCTTCAGCCTCTCCTCCTGAGGATTACTCTTTTGGGGAAACTTTACATACCATGAGGGAGCATTTCCATTGGGAGAGCCAGGATTATTCAGAATCCAAGAAAAGGCTCAGAGATTTTCTTTTATTGCCTCAGCACAGGCCCCTTGCTATTCCACCTGTGCTAGATATTGTGGATGATGTGTTCTCTGAATCCAATTTAACCCCTGACTCTTTGCCCCCTGCACCAGTCAAGCCACAATTTTCTTTATAAAAACCCTGCTGCTGACCCAGAAACTATTTCCCAGGGTCCTAAAGGGGTAAAGGCTTCCACTGCTAAAAATCCAGTTCCCTCTGACAGGGATTCTAGAGCATTAGATAGATGGGGGAAGAAAGTTTACACTTCTGCAACTTTAGCAGTAAGGGCTTTAAACTGCCAGTTCCACATGCTTAAATACCAACAATATTTAATGTCTCTGTTAAAACAGAAAATGCTTTCAAGCTCAGAAAGTCCTGACTGTAAGGAAATGCAGGATTTATTGCATGCAGTTGAACAAGTGGGAAAACATACTCTGCAATGTGGTTTTGATTAATTAGAGGCTTCTTGTAGAGCTGCAGTTACAGGATCTGTGATTCAAAGGCATGCTTGGTTAAAAGCATGCTTGGTTAAAAGAACAGTTTACCTGATCATGTTAAGGCAAAATTATTGGATGCTCCACTACAGCATGTTATCTTGTTGGGTGTTAAGGCAGAAGAGGTATTAAAGAAAATGGAGGATAAGGCAAACTCTATGCAAACAGTGAAGGATTTCTTACAGGTACAGCCACCTCGATTTAGCAGAAATTGGCCTTCTAAAAATTGGTCCTTTCCAGTTTTAGACCACAAAGAGGCAGATAGACGCCCAAGAGGCAGATCTCAGCCCAAAGGCTTTTACAGACCACGACAGTGGGGTGCTTCTACCCCAAAAGGAGGAGAAGACGAGTCACAACCTTCTAGGAAACAGTCCCAATGACGTCCCACTTCAAATGCCAAGCACTTACCTTTTGGCAGCTCCCTTAGGGGGAAAACTAGCACTTTTTCACAAAATTGGCATATAATCACCCAAGACAAATGGGTTCTGAATATTGTGTCTCAAGGTTACAGGTTCCACTTTCACTCTCTACCAAGGCCAAAAGGAATGCCAGACCTGCCACCAAACCAATGGGCAGAGGCACAAAAACAAATTACAGCCCTCATGGACAAGAGAGCGATTCAGAAAGTGCCACAACAGGAACAAGGACAAGCATTTTATTCAAGACTTTTTTCTTGGTCCCAAGAAAGGACAAATCCTGGAGACCCATACTGGACCTATCTACTCTAAATACTTAGGTTGTTCCGAAATTCAAAATGTTGACACTACAGCAACTTCTTCCCATGCTGGGCAAGAAGGCTTGGCTTGTTGCGCTGGACTTCAAAGAGGCATACCTGCATGTCCCAATCAGACAAAATTGCAGAAGATACCTCAGATTCATAGCTGGCACAATGCATTACCAATTCTCTGCACTGCCCTTAGGCTTATCTACTGCGCCCAGCGTCTTCACAAAATGCCCGGCACCAATATTCTGCAGACAAAAAGGTATTCAGATATATCCCTACTTGGGCAACTGTCTTATTCAAGCAGAGAGCAAGGACATAAAGCATCTGGCATTTGTAAAAAGATTGCTAATTTGCCTAGAGTACACAGTAAACGAAAATAAGTCAGAACTAGTGCCCTTACAAGAGATAATATTCCTGGGTGCCAGCTTAAATACAACGGCCCAGATGGCTTATCTCACGCCAGACAAGCAAAGACAACGGACTCAGTACTTTCAAGTGATGGCAACAAAAACCCAACTCCCTGCAAGAAAAATTCTGCAGGCCTTGGGGTTCATGGCGTCCTGCACACTACTAATACCATATGCCAGACTGCATATGAGGAAATTGCAATGGTACCTAAAAAGTGTTTAGACTCAACACTGTCACAGTTTGGAAACAGTAATACCATGTATTCCTTGCCTACAACACGAGTTTCTATGGTGGGCACAGGCATGTCACCACAACAAGGGACAGCCTTTCACTTTACCCACAGCCAGGCAGACACTAACAACAGATGCTTCAGATTACGCCTGGGGAGCACACATGGCAGGAAAATGTATTCAGGGCAAGTGGGCCGCAGACCAAATGCATCTTCACATCAGTCAAAAAGAGATGCTAGCTGTACAAAATGCCCTGACAGCTTTCAAGGACCTTCTGCATCCAGGACAACTATTACTAAAGACAGACAACACCACAGTTATGTGGTACTTAAACAAGCAAGGGGGCACTCCTTCCTACCCCCTCTGCAGACAAGCCATGACTTTGTGGAACATAGCACTGATCTTCCAAGTTCATCTGCAAGCACAATTCCTGCCAGGAAAGAAAAATACTCTGGCAGACGACTTAAGCAGAAACATCATGGATCCTCACGAATGGAAATTAAATCCACAAGTATTCAGCATGATAACACAAAAATGGGGGTGCCCAGACCTAGATCTTTTTGCATCCCCTCTGAACTGCCAACTACAGAAATTCTGCACAAGCACTTACCACACACAAGCATGGAAAGTGGATGCTCTCTCGTTCAGCTGGAAAACCCTAAAAGTTTATGCCTTCCCACCACTGCCTCTCCTTTCAAAGGTACTCCAAAAAGCCAGACAAGAAAGGCCAAAAATGATCCTGATTGCTCCAGACTGGCCACTCCAGCACTGGTACCCAATCTTAAAGAACTTGGCTCAAGGCCCAGCATGGATTTTACCTCAAATTCCTCAACTTCTGACTCAGCAAAACAATCAGATCCTGCACAGCCAGCTCAAAACGTTAAACCTGGCTGCATGGCATATTACTTAGTCAGCCAACACCTCTTTCTAAAGCTGTTATGGATGTCATTTCGGAGGCCAGGAGGCCCAGCACCAGGAAATCCTATTCAGAAAAGTGGAAGAGATTCTGCGCCGGGAACCAGGCTCAAGGCTTTGACCCTCTTGTTCCAAATATTCCTCAGATATTATAATACTTAACTGAGATGCTGAACATAGGCCTATCCTTTTCATCCATTAAGATCCACGCTTCTGCCATCTCAGCTCAT
Organism: Protopterus annectens; assembly: GCF_019279795.1. NCBI lineage: Eukaryota > Metazoa > Chordata > Ceratodontiformes > Protopteridae > Protopterus > Protopterus annectens. The sequence goes on from NC_056747.1 coordinate 1,278,154,883, forward strand.
TACAACACGGATCCGCCTATTTTCTCTCATTCATTATTAAAACAGTACCTCAGAGGGGCTAAAAACATAAGACCGCCCCGGAGAGCACCAACTTGGGACCTCAACTGTGTCTTGGAAAAACTAACTTTACCTCCTTTTGAGCCAGCCAATTCAGCAGAATTAAATATTTGTCATGGAAAACTGCTCTGCTTCTGGCAATAACCTCAGCACGCACGAAGAGTCTCAGAGTTGCAGGCACTAATGGCAGTGGAACCTTTCATCATTTTCCATCAGGATAGGGTCTCCTTAAAAACAAACCCTACATTTATGCCAAAGGTGGTATCCAGTGTGGCTTTTAACCAAGCTATTCACTTGCCAACATTTTATCCAAATCCCCAGAATAAAAGGGGAGAGACTTATGCACTCATTGGACATACACAGGCAAGTTACACTTCTACTTGGACAAAACAAAAGTTTTCAGGAAAACTGAGCAATTGTTTGTAGCATATGCTGCAGGATCACAGGGAAAGGCCATTTCAAAGCAAACCATTTCAAAGTGGATAGGACACGTGTCCGTTTCTGCTACACACAACATGGAAAAACTGTACCTAGCAATATTAGATCACATTCCACCAGGGCAACAGCCACTTCAACTGCCTACCTTAGAGGAGTACCTACCAAGGACATTTTGGAAGCTGCAACGTGGGAGTTCAGTGCACACCTTTACCAAGCATTACCACTTGCCTCTTTACTCTAAATCCAGAGCTGGCTTTGCCACTGCAGTTCTGCAGGGCCTCATAGCCACTCCAAATTCTTTATAGACCCAGCCACCCTACCTCAGCTTTGGGATTCTACCCAAGTGTAATGACTGCAGCAGTGAAACACGATGAACATAGTACAGATGTTCATTGTGTTACACTGCTGCAGTCATTACACTTGGGTTATCCTGCCATCAGGCTGTCCCGTAGACTGCCAGAGTTCCAAAGTCTGGGTCTGGCGTCGGTTGCTGTCGCTTCTTCTCTGTCGTCAATGCGCCAGGGGTATACAAGATGCATCCGGCGCCATTTTCTTCCGTCTTTCTTGCCGCGCGGTTCCCGAAGCAGAAGCAGTTCGCAAGTGCCGGTCGGCCGACTCCTGAGATTTTCGAAGTCGAATTTCAGATCCGAAGTCTTCAATAAAGCTAACCGTTGGGGAAACTTTTTTCTTGCCTCAGACCGATGTCAGAAAAAGTTAATAATTGTATTTATTGTGGGAAGCAAATACCTCATAAGGACTTCCACTCTTCCCTGTATTCCATGCCTAGGCCTTGATCACGACGTCACTAGTTGTCTGTTTTGTGCTAGATTTGATTTAACAAACGCACTATAAAAAGACGTTTTGATTTTGCTTTGCACTACTTTGGCCAAAGGTTCAATTATACTATGCCTTCGGATCAACCGACGACCTCAATACCGAAAAAACGCAAAGACAAGGATAAAGACAGGCATCCGAGGTCCAAAACCGATGACTAAACCTCTTCTAGGCCAGTCGCCGGTTCTCAGTGAGGCGCTTTTGCAGTCCCTGACACCCGCTACCTCAGAGCCACAGGCCGCTTCCAACTCCCACGTGGGGACATCCAGGCCTCTGGAAACTCAAGGTATTGGGCCTACGGAAACTAAACCCTCAGATGGGTCTGGAGCCGCTGAGCAGGCATCGGCTTCTGAGGGTGTTTTCAGACCTTCACAACTTACCATTAAAACAGCCAAGACAAAGGTACCATTAAAGACAAAGAAACAAGTACAGCATTCTCCTGGACAGTCCTCCATGCCTAAGACCTCATTACTCTAATCTGGGGTTCCCACCCCCCTCCTGAGAAAAGGCCTAGGCAGGGTACAGACTGATTCCTCTGATCAGGTTTCCATTTCCTCTGATTCCTCTTCAGACCAGGGATATTCTCTACCCCCCTATGAGGACTCTGATGCTGAAGAATCTATCCCTTCAGCCTCTCCTCCTGAGGATTATTCTTTTGGGGAAACTTTACAGACCATGAGGGAGCATTTCCATTGGGAAAGTCAGGATTACTCAGAATCCAAGAAAAGACTTAGGGATTTCCTTTTTATTGCCTCAGCACAGGCCCCTGGCTATTCCGCCTATGCTAGATATTGTGGATGATGTGTTCTCTGAATCCAGCCTATCTCCTGATTCTTTGCCCCCTGCTCCAGCCAAGCCGGATAGGTATTAGAGTCCCTGACTCTCAAGTTTCTTTACAAAAACCCTTCTGCTGATCCAGAAACTATTTCCCAGGGTCCAAAAGGGGTTAAGGCTACCATTGCAAAAAATCCAGTACCCTCTGACAGAGATTCCAGAGCTTTGGATAGATGGAGGAAGAAAGTATACACTTCGGCAACTTTAGCAGTAAGAGCTTTAAATTGCCAGTTTCACATGCTTAAGTACCAACAATATTTAATGGCTCCGTTAAAACAGAAAATGCTTGCAAGCTCAGAAGCTCCTGATTGTAAAGAAATGCAGGATTTATTGCATGCAGTTGAACAGGTGGGAAAACGTACTCTGCAATGTGGTTTTGATTCTTGAGGCCTCTTGTAGAGACGCAGTTACAGGTTCTGTGATTCGAAGACATGCTTGGTTAAAAGAACAGAATTTACCTGATCATGTTAAGGCAAAATTATTGGATGCTCCTTTACAGCATGATACCTTGTTTGGTGTTAAGACAGAAGAGGTGTTAAAGAAAATGGAGGATAAAGCTAAATCTATGCAAACAGTCAAGGATTTCTTACAGGTACAGCCACCTCGGTTTAGCGGAAATTGGCCAACAAAGAATTGGTCCTTTCCAGTGTCAGGCCACAGAGAGGCAGATACAGACGCCCAAGAGGCAGATCTCAACCCCAAGCCTCAAACAGACAACGACAGTGGGGCACCTCAACCCCAAAAGGAGGTGAGGACAAGTCTCAACCTTACAGGAAACAGTCACAATGACTTCCCCTTTGTACGCCAAGCACGTCCCTTTTGGACGCCCCCTTAGGGGGAAAACTAGCACTTTTTTCTCAAAACTGGCAAACAATCACCCAAGACAAATGGGTTCTGAATATTGTATCTCAAGGTTGCAGGTTCCACTTTCATACTTTACCAAGGCTAAAAGGAATGCCAGACCTGCCACAAAATCAATGGGCAGAGGCACAAAAACAAATTTCAGACCTCATGGACGTCTATTCAAAAAGTACCACAACAGGAACAAGGACAAGGATTTTACTCGAGACTCTTCCTGGTCCCCAGAAAGGACAAGGCCTGGAGGCCCATACCAGACCTTTCAATTCTGAATACTGGATATTCCGAAATTCAAAATGTTGACATTACAGCAGCTTTTACCCATGCTGGGCAAGAAGGCTTGGCTTGTTACTCTGGACCTCAGAGGCATACCTGCATGTCCCTATCTGACAGAATTGCAGAAGATACCTCAGATTCAAAGCTGGTACAATGCACTACCAATTCTCTGCACTGCCCTTTGGCTTATCTACTGCGCCCAGGGTCTTCACAAAGTGCCTGGCACCAGTAATTGCATTTTGCAGACAAAACGGAATTCAAATATATCCATACCTGGACGACTGCCTCATTCAAGCAGAGACAAAGGACATTCTTCTACAGCATCTGGCGTTTGTAAAAAGGTTGCTAATTTCTCTACGGTACACAGGAAACGAAAAGAAGTCAAAACTAGTGCCCTCACAACGGATTATATTCCTGGGTGCCAGCTTAAATACAACGGCCCAGATGGCTTACCTCACACCAGACAAACAAGTTCAACTAACTCAATATTTTCAATTACTGGCAAAAAAGTCCCATCTCCCTGCAAGAAAAATTCTGCAGGCCCTGGGACTCGTGGCATCCTGCATACTACTAATACCATATGCCAGACTGCATATGAGGAAATTACAATGGTACCTGAAAAGTGTTTGGACTCAATACTGTCACAGTCTGGAAGCAGTAATACCAATGATTCCCTGCCTACAACAGGAGTTTCGATGGTGGGCACAGGCATGTCACCTAAACAGGGGTCAGCCTTTTACCCTACCCACAGCCAGGCAGACTCTAACAGATACTTTGGATTACGCCTGGGGAGCACGCATGGCAGGAAAATGCATTCAGGGCAAGTGGATCACAGACCAGTTGCGTCTTCACATCCGTCAAAAAGAGATGTTGGCTGTTCAAAATGCCCTAACAGCTTTCAAGGACCTTCTACATCCAGGACAGTTATTACTAAAGACAGACAACGCCACAGTAATGTGGTACATAAACAAGCAAGGGGGCACTCATTCTTATCCCCTATGCAGGCAAGCCATGACCTTGTGGAACACAGCTCTAACGTATCCAGTTCAAGTGCAAGCACAATTCCTGCCAGGAAAGAAAAATTCTCTGGCAGACTATCTAAGCAGAAATATCATGGACCCTCCCGAATGGAAATTGAATCCACAAATCTTCAGCATGGTAACGCAAAAATGGGGATGCCCAGACATAGATCTTTTTGCCTCCCCACTGACTTGCCAACTACAAAATTTCTGCACAAGGACTTATCACAAACAAGCATGGAAAGTGGATGCTCTTTTGTTCAGCTGGAAAAACCTAAAAGTTTATGCCTTCCCTCCACTGCCTCTCCTTTCAAAGGTACTCCTAAAAGCCAGACAAGAAAAATCACAGATGGTCCTGATTGCTCCAGACTGGCCACCCCAGCACTGGTACCCTATCTTAAGGAACTTGGCTCCAGGCCCACCATGGATTTTGCCTCAAATTCCACACCTTCTGACTCAACAAAACAATCCGATCCTGCACGGTCAGCTCAAAACCCTAAACCTGGCCGCATGGCAGATACATTAGTCAAACAGGCAACACCTCTCTCTAAAGCGGTTATGGATGTCATTTTGGAGGCCAGGAGGCCTAGCACCAGGAAAGCTTACTCAGAAAAATGGAAGAGATTCTGCGCCTGGAACCAGGCTCAAAGCTTTGACCCTCTTGTTCCAAACATTCCTCAGATTTTACAATACTTAACTGAGATGCTGGACAGAGGCCTATCCTTCTCATCAATTAAGATCCACGCCTCTGCCATTTCAGCATATTACAACACGGATCCTCCTTTATTCTCTCATCCCTTGCTAAAGCAGTACCTCAGAGGGGCTAAAAACATAAAACCGCCCCGGAGAGCACCAACACCAACTTGGGACCTCAATTTAGTTTTGGAAAAACTGACCCTACCACCTTTTTGAGCCAGCCAATACAGCCGATCTAAAATTTTTATCATGGAAAACAGCTCTGCTCCTGGCAGTAACTTCAGCACGAAGAGTCTCAGAGCTACAGGCATTAATGGCAGTGGAACCTTTTATAATTTTTCATCAGGACAGGGTATCTTTAAGGACAAACACTACCTTTATGCCAAAGGTGGTATCTAGTGTGGCTCTTAACCACACCATCCATTTGCCAACTTTTTTATCCAAACCCCCAGAATAAAGGGGAGAAACTTCTGCATTCTTTGGACATACACAGGCAGCTACGCTTCTACTTGGACAAAACAAAAGCTTTCAGGAAAACTGAGCAACTGTTTGTAGCATATGCTGCAGGATCACAGGGCAAGGCTATCTCAAAGCAGGATATATCCAAATGGATAGGACACTGTATTCGGTACTGCTAGACACAGCATGGAAAATCAGTCCCAAATAACATTAGGCCACATTCCACCAGGGCAACAGCCACTTAAACAGCCTTTCTCAGAGGAGTACTACCTACCAAGGAAATTTTGGAGGCTGCAACTTGGAGATGTTCGTGTTACCCTGCTGCAGTCATCACTCTTGGGTTATCCTGTCGTCAGACGGTCCCTCAGTCGGCCGGAATTCCAAAGTCTTGGTCCGTCGTCGGTTGCTGTCGCTTCTTCCCTGACGTCAGTGTGCCAGGGGTATATGTAATGCATCTGACGCCATTTTCTTCAGTCTTTCTTGCCGCGCGGTGGCCGAAGCAGAAACCGTTCGCAAGTGCCGGTCAGCCGACTCCTGAGTTTTTCGAAGTCTAATTTCAGATCTGAAGTCTTCAATAAAGTTAAGTGCCCCATTGGGGAAACTTTTCTTGCCTCAGACCGATGTCAGAAAAAGTTAACAATTGTATTTCTTGTGGGAAGCAAATACCTCATAAGGATTTTCATTCTTACTGCATACCTTGCCTAGGCCCAGACCACGACGTCACTGGTTGTCGTTTTTGTGCTAGGTTTAATAAGCGTACTATAAAAAGATGCTTTGATTTCGCACAACACTACTTCGGTAGAAAATTTAACTACACAATGCCGTCGGAGCAACAGACTACCGGCGTGCACAAAAAACGCAAGGATAAGGACAGGCAGCCTAGACCCAAGCCAGACTCCGAGGCCTCTGCTGGACCGCTCTCCAGTTCACTGGTCTTCAGGACGCAGCCCCTGACTACCGCAGATTTGGAACCCGGGACCGCTTCGGAACCTTTAGCGGAGAGTGCTAGGCCGATGCAGCCATTTTGTTTAGCCCCTACCGACGACACTGCAGAAAGAAATGGTGCTGCAGAAACACCTTCGGTTTCTGAAGGCATCTTCAGACCGATGACGCTCACCATAAAAATGTATCGTAAGCTTAAGACTCCTATTAAACCTAAAAGGACTGCACTTCAGTCTCCAGTTCAAGGCCCCATGCCTAAGAAACAGATGTTAAAATGGCTGAAGACTTGATGTCTTTAATCAGGGGTTCCCAACCCCCACCCGACAAAAGGCCTAGACAAGAGGACTATTATGCCTCCTCTGATCAGGTGTCTGTTTCCTCAGGCTCCTCTGAGGACCAAGATTACTCCTTTCCCCCTTATGCAGATTCTGATGCTGAGGATTCCATTCCCTCAGCTTCTCCCCCTGAAGACTACTCCTTTGGGGAAACTTTACACACTGAGGAACATTTTCATTGGGAAGGTCAGGACTACTCTGACTCAAAGAAAAGGCTCAGAGAGTTTCTTTTACTCCCCCAGCACAGACCACTTGCCATCCCCCCAGTTTTAGACATTGTGGATGATGTTTGCGTAGAATCTAGTTTGAACCCAGATTCTCTGCCCTTCTGCTCCAGCCAAACCAGACAGATACTATAGAGTGCCTGATTCCCACACATTCCTTTATAAAAGCCCTTTTGCTGATCCAGAGACAATCTCCCAGGGTCCCAAAGAGGCTAAGGCTTCTATGGCAAAAAATCCTGTACTCTCTGAGAGGGATTCCAGAGCACTAGACAGGTGGGGGAAAAAGGTTTACACCTCAGCCACTCTAGCTATGAGAGCACTAAATTGCCAATTTCACATGCTAAAATATCAGCAATTTCTAATGTCTCAGTTAAAACAAAAAATGACCACACTCCCTCAACAGTCTGAATTGAAAGAAATGCAGGATCTGTTGCATGCAACTGAACAGATGGGTGAACATACTTTACAATGTGGGTTTGATTCTTTGGAGGCTTCCTGCAGAGCAGCTGTCACTGGGTCTGTTATACGTAGGCATGCTTGGTTAAAGGAACAAACTCTGCCTGATCATGTTAAAGCAAAGCTTCTAGATGCTCCCTTACAGCAGGATGTTCTATTTGGAGTTAAAGCAGAAGAAGTCTTAAAGAAAATGGAGGATAAGGCAAAATCTATGCAGACAGTCAAAGATTTTCTACAGGTACAGCCCCTCGCTTCAGCAGAAATTGGCCAACAAAA
>NC_056747.1:1278163086-1278228907 GCF_019279795.1 Protopterus annectens
CCTTGTAAGCATTTTGATTGTCGACCATGTGGTGTCAGTTATGTGGGTTTCAGTCTTTTCAGCTGTCGTTCTTCTGTAGGGGACATATATATACATATATATATATATATATATATATATATATATATATAGATATATAGATATATATATATATATAGATAGATATATAGATAGATATATAGATATATATATATATATATATAGATATATAGATAGATATATACATACATACATACACGTGGCTTGTTCATTTCATATTTTTTTCACAAGGTGTTTCTTGTTCTGACTGTGCTTGCTAATGGTTCTGTTTGTTTTTTATTGGTAGTTTTTTTTTTATTAACAATGTAACTGAATCTTTACTGTTTTTCATTCTCCAGATTTGGGCCATACTTTATTGAACCAGTTATTGCTGGGCTGGACCCCAAAACCTATGAGCCATTCATCTGTTCTCTTGACCTGATTGGCTGTCCAATGATAACAGAAGATTTTGTTGTGAGTGGCACGTGTCCAGAACAGATGTATGGTATGTGTGAGTCTCTTTGGGAGCCAGATATGGTAAGTAAAGAGTGGTGCAAATGGTCATCTTTGCTCAGCTATTTGTTTACTGTGTATGTTTTTGTATTCTTAACTTGGATTCTGTATAGGAGGAGGATTATCCAGTTTATTTGTACTGTTGTTTCATGATGGTACTTCAGTAGTGATATACTGTGAAATGTTTGTACAGTTTAGTTTTTACTTTATGCAATACAGTGAAGATATGAAGGCTGTGACATCTGGTCTGATGGAACCTTACTTCAGTCCATTTACGTAGCTCATTTCATCAGCTTACGACGGTATTTCATGATTAATCTCATGTAAGTCTGACACATGTACAGCTGGAGGGATACACTTTTCCTTGCTTTCATGTCTCTTCTTATAGTACTCTGCATTTCTTTTTCTCTATTCCCAGTTTCTTCTTTCTGTTTTGCTGATTTGGTTAGATTCAAAATGGCTGCAGACATCTGGTTGTGGTTTGGTTGCTTTTGTACTGTTTCTTGGGTCAGCAGTCCTCTTTGTCCCTTTTCCTTTTAGTAGCCAACTCATTTTGGTAGTTATTTTGGGTCCCTATTAGATCAATGAAAAATTTAAATCTCAAACGGCTTAGATGTCGAAAATGCCGTTTTTCGTAATCGCTATTGTGAGATTGTGGTGCAGTGAAGATCAGAAAATTTGCCCTTACCTCACTGTAGTGTGATCTCCGAATTGGGATATAAATTTGGCGGGGGGGGGGGGTGCAGCCTCCCATAATAGCGATTTCGATTAGCTGCATTTCCACTCATGTGAGTGTCCGAGATTTTGAAATTTCGTCTATAATATAGACCTGTTATTTCTGACTGTTGTGCTTCTTCTATTTTGGCCGTTATTACTTGATTACTGAAGCTTTAGGTTGTTTTGGAGATTGGCCCCTTTTTGTCATCACACTTTGTTCTGTGAATGTGTGACTATTGCAAGCAAATTACTCATGCCAACAGATATGACACATTTATGTATATATTGTTCAAGGGAATAACATCTGTGTAAGCCATATGGGCTAGGTTCAGTTAAATTTTTTTCTTCTAATGCTAGCCTCTTTTATATTTCTTAATGCAGAACAAGTCTGAACATTTTCCTTCTGGAGTTTCTTAACTTGCTCTCCTTATAGGTTTGAAGTAGTCTAAATCTCTCAAGTATAAGAGAGAGTTCTTTATTAAACTGGCAATCTAATGAGTTGGCTATAAGGCCAAAAATGCTAAATGATGCTCCTACAGGTTTACAACTTCAGGCTACAACCATAGAGTAGTCCTCTCACATTCACACTGTTGACATAGTGGCCAGTTTGGCAGCAGGATGGTCTTTTTTGTCTGTGGCGTCCATACTGTGACTTGAGGGGATTTTTGTTCTTCCATACCAGTGCAGTGGTGTTCATCTGTTCCATCCACTGATTGTTAGCTAAGGTGCTTCTGGACACAGAGGTTGAACGTATAGATCACTGTTGCAGTAGCCTGAGCTATAGGTGCTACCCTGTATGACCAGCAGCTTTTCAAAGCTTAAGGTTGCCCTTCTGTTTGCATCTACTGCCAGGAGTGCAAGAGAAGCTTCCATGTAAAGACAGTTGGAATGCAAATTACCTCAGAGCTCTTTTGCTACCCTCTGCTATTCTGCATTTAAAGGCTTTGTTGAATACTTTTTCACCTGTCTTAATCCCGAGTCTTAACCACATGCCCCAGAGAAACTGGATAGATTTTACGAGGTTTCAGACTGTGACTAGTTCTCGTGTAAGAACCCTGCTTCAGATCCAGCTGTTTCCTTTTCAGCTGAAAAGCAATGAAACTCCTTCCTTCCTCTAATTTTTTTTTCACTGATAAGACAGTAGGTCTTGCCTTCATTTTTCTTTTCATCCAATTTAGGCATTTGTTTCTCTCTCTCTCTTCATATCACATTTTCTACTTTACCCTTTGATCTTTCAACTTGCCCCAAGGGTATTCACAAAGTGCTTTGCTCCTGTCATTTCCTTTTGCAGACTTTCAGACTTTGAGGAATTCAGGTATTTCCTTATCTAGTTGATAGGATTCAGGTTCCTTCCCAAGAGATTCTGCTGTGACATGTGGATTTTGTTATGAATCTTCTGAGCAGTCTGGGTTTAACACCTCCTCAAAAGGATGTAAGGCCATCCCAGGATCTGATATTCCTTGGATGCAGTCTGTGGTCTGTCAATGACAGCTTTCCTTACTGCAGTGATCTCTCTGATTACTTTCAAAACTTTCTTCCCTCGACTGTGACTTCAGTAAGAGAGTTTTTAGAGCCTTGGGAACATGGCATGAACGATTCCCATGGTACATTTTGGCAGAGTCCACATAAGGAAGAAACAGTGGTATCCTAAGCCATTTTGGAGTCTGTATTGCCATCTGTTAACCTTCCAAATTCCACTGTTGTCCTTATTCAAGAAGGAAATTTCTTTCTTGACTGAAACTTTTACTTGCCAAGAACTATTCGTTGATGCTTTGTATCTGGTGTGGAGAGCTTGTTCCAACGGTTTTGGAGTCCAGGAGATCCGGGGTCTCTCCCAAGGAGAGGAAGGATCACATAAACATAGGTAAAATGTAGGCCGTTCTCCTAATTCGCAAGTCCTTGCAGTATCTTCTGGATTCATTGTCCTCTTTGATTTTATACAGACAACATCCAAGTAATGTGGGTCAGGGAGACACACAAACTTACTACACCAGAATAATGTCGTGCACAGACAGGGAAACATAGTCTTACTACAGCAGAGTAATGTGGTTCACAGAGAGGAGACCGTCTTACCTCTGTAGACTAGTCTTGATTGTTTTGGGGGCACAGCAGCTGACTTCAGGCTGTGTTCATGGCATCAGAAAAAAGAACACTGAATCCATCATTGTCTTCTTATTTTGAGTGCAAACAGTTTTTATAGGTGTCTTACACATGTTACCACCAAGGGCAGCTATCTCTCATTCTTGGGATCTGAACTACATTCTAGAGAAACATGCCCAATCTCCTTTTGAGCCAGCTGCTTCATCACTAAAATTCTGTACATATAAAACTGTGCCAAAAGGGTGTCAGAGCTGCAAGCATTGATGGCAATTCCATCCATTCCCATTTTCCATAAGGATAGATTTACTCATTTTCCATAAGGGCGGCACAGTGTTGCAGCGGTTAACATTGTCACCTCATAACAAGACGTTCTCCAGTTCGATTCTTGGCTGTGGTGCCTTCTATGTGGAGTCTGCATGCCCTCCCTGCAGTCGTGTTGGTTTTCTCCAGGTACTGTGGTTTCCTCCCACATTCCATAGACATGCATCTGGAGTGTTTTTCCCCAGGCCTCCGCTTAAACGTCTTAGTGGGACTTTCCCAGTCAACAAATATTAAATAAGTAGAACCACCCCTTCCTTTATGCCTATTTTTGGCAACGAGATCTCTCTTACTTAGACCATCAATTTGCTCACCTTTTATCCCTTTTTTGTGAAGTAAGGTAAAGAGAATCTTGCGTTTCTTGGATGTACATAGACAGCTCAGAATCTTTTTGGGTAAAATGAAAATTATCAGAAAATCTGTCCATCTTTTGTATCTGTCTAGGATGAGCTTGGGTTCTCCTGTTTCCCAGCAGACTTCTGTAACTGAATTGTTAAGGATCTTTGCATTTATTCTTTCCATGGAAAACTGCTATAACCTGCATTTACGTTCTACTAGAGCTGCAGCACCTTCTAGGGCTTTCTTCAAGGGTATGGATCCTAGAGTTATCCTCAAAGCAGCAACTTTGTTTTCTTTTCTCACTTTCACTAAACATTGCAAATTGCTGTATTCTATAGGACTAGTCTGTCATTGAGGGTCTTATCTGCCATAACTCAGGTCAGTCTTCCAATGCTCTTTCTTCATAGTCAGCTTTGGGAACTCGAATCTCGTAATAATGTAGCAGTAATTGAAGGAAAGACACAGTACTGTTTATGAATATAGCGTGACAGTAGTTGTCCAACTGATCACTGTTGCATATTACATCCTATCACCCTTATCTCCATTGTTTGTTTTTAGAGTAAGGTGGATTCTTGTTGTGTTTTGACTTGTATGTATGTCATTGCTTGTGCTTCTGTTTCAGTACCTTACTCTAGGGCAACAAAGTCCTGAGGTAATTTGTGCTCCTATCTCTCTTGTTTCCTTCAAGATGAGGTCATACCTTGAACATGTGGCATAAGAGGAAGGTGCCCAGACTTTGGTATGTTGGCTGGATGACTGCTATCCTTGGCAGGATATTCAGTCTGTAAGTAATACTGCAGCAGTGATCGGTCAAACACCTGTGGTTATGGTGTGTTCTTGGAGAACTGTACTTTTTTTTTCTGTCTGAAAAATGCTTTTTTGCTAGGAAACAATTTTATTTTAGAACTGCCATTGCTTTTGTAAGGAAATATAGTGTGTAAATGCTGACTACGAACATTTTGTATGGAAACTTTCAAAAATTTTGTATGGAAACTTTTTTTCCTCTGGTTTTGTGTATGTATAATCCAATAAAACCGTACCCAATTGGCATAAACAGCACCCTAAGCTCCACACAGCACTTCCACGTTACAAAGTCTTTATTCCTTCACAAAAGTTTAGCGCTTTCATCCCTTGTATAACACTCTGGACTTCTTCAGAACTGTATGGGTTCTTCTCAGTCTTCTACCTCCCATTCTGTTTAGCGCTTTCATCCCTTGTATAACACTCTGGACTACTTCAGAACTGTATGGGTTCTTCTCGATCTTCTACCTCCCATTCTGTTTAGTGCTTTCATCCCTTGTGTAACACTCTGGGACTTCTTCAGAACTGTATGGGTTCTTCTCGATCTTCTACCTCCCATTCTGTTTGTTTAGCTTTTTTTGCTCTCCCTTCTGTATAGAATGCTGCATCAGTGATATAGAAGGACATAGTAGAGCTGTGAAAAATATTACCTTGATAGTAGATGTCCTTCTCTTCACTGTTGCAGTGTTCGCTCCCACCCTCTCTTCACTGTTGCAGTATTTGCTCCCTCCCTCCCTTCAAACCCGTCTTGTTTGTTCTGATTTTGTTTTAGATTCCATTCTGGCTGAGAGTTTCCACCTTTTTTTCTCCTTCTGGATATGCATCGACTCCTTTGTCCTATGGAGACTGTTCTCTTGTGGGGCAGTTCGGTTCTGGGTAGTTGCATCCCTTTTATGCTGTACTTTGCGGGGAGCATAGGTGTGATGTACGGTGCATACAAGATTATTAGGCTTTTGTGCACTAGCGGAGTGTCAGGCTGCCCTGGGCGGAGATGCCTTCTGTTTAGAATGCTGCAGCAGTGAAGAGAAGGACATTTATGGGTATGGTAATGTTTTACACAACTGTACTTGTTATAAACTTATCCACGATTTGCTTTCTAACTTTGAGGTCTCTTTCTCTGCTTACCATCTGTCTCTCTAGTTTTACTTTCTTATATCCGCAGGAAGAAAGGTGTCAGGCTGGCTCCTGTTGTGCCTTAGCCACCAGTGGGCAAATCTGTTGGGGTTGCTTGTTCTCAGACAACTAATCTTTTTCCTTCAGTCCCCTTGGTGTAGCAGATGCAGCCAGCAAAGACTGGGGGATAGCCACATCCTGTGTGGCTGTAGGGATACCTTTAGCTGGCAAAGGAGAACCACTTTTGTCTGTTTCAGGGGAAGCTTCAGGTGAAAGTTCTGTACTTAACCACAATAAGGAACTTGCACTTAGGTTAGTATGTCTGAGAATTTACTTCCTGGGAATCTAACAAGAAAAAAAAATAACATAGTGAGAAAACTCTCCAGTCTTCTGATTCAAGTGAAAGGGGCAATTTACTGTGATTTGTTAAGCAGCTCATTAGTGCTTTTTTCCCTTTCCTTTTCTTCAAGAAAGCAAAGAATAGGAATTACAAGGGGGATAGTTGTACCAAAGGAATTTCTTCAGTCTGACATTCTGATTCTGAAGGAAGCATGGTTTCAGATTTCTGTTCTGAGACTTTTTTGGCCAAGGTGAAAGTTTTTTTTTTGCTTCAGAGAGAGCAATGTAAAATTCCTCTGGCATAGAAGATGTAATGTAATTTGTTCACAAATAGCTGCAGATTTAAGGTATGCCCCCCCCCCCCAGCAGTGATTTCTTTATTTATGTAAAATTGCTTCTGCTAGCAGTTTACTTTTTCTAACCACATTCCCTCTGATAAGTATGGGAATGCATTAGATAAGTCGGGGTAAAATGTATTTTTAGTACTTCAGTATTCAGGATTTTGAACTGTCAAGCTTATGCTAAAGTTTTTTACTGTTGGTGTTTCAGTACATACAGAAGTTAATTAGTGTACCTTCCTCTTCCAAAGTTGAAAATTGTTTGACGACTTCTATAACCCCTCCGTACTCTTCCCTCATCAGGCCAAATATGCACCCTTTGGTATGTAGCTCTGCAGGCACCTGCAGCAATTAGAGAGACCACAAAGGTTTCTTGCAAAGAAAACTCATGGTCTCCAGCATCTGTCTTATGGGGACAGACTGAAATCATTGTCCATTTACTTGGTGTTGTACAGACTGCTCAGAGGGGACCTGTGTTTGCATATAGGGCAGTCTCAGACCCTGCTTTATTGGAAATACTGCACATTTGCAAGTCAAATGGCACACAGGTCACTCACTCTAAGAATCTTAATCTCGTATGTGGCATCAACAGAACCTCCTGGAGGGACAGATTTGTCTCCCAAAGGCTTTCTCACCTTTGGAACAGGCTTCCATTTCATGTTGAAATGAGCCCCTCGGTGACCCTATTTAAGAGTAGTTTGGACGATTGGATGGGTAACTGCAAATGCTTCAGGAGCTCTACCTGTGTCCCTCTTGAACAGGTGCTGACTTTAGTGTCTATTTTAAAACGGACACTCTTGGGAACAAGGATTAATACTTGGCTAGGATAGTAAGGGCCTCAAGGCCATTAGCCTAGTAAACTCCTAGGATCCTATGATAATGCCCGCAACTCATGTTACTAGTAACCTCCTAGGATCCTGTGATAATGCCCGCTACTCATGTTACTAGTAACCTCCTAGAATCCTATGATGATGCCTGCAACTCACGTTACTATTAACCTAGGATCCTATGATGATGCCTGCTGCTCGTGTTACTAGCAGTCTCCTAGGATCCTGTGATAATGCCTGCTACTGGTGTTACTAGTAACCTCCTAGGATCCTGTGATAATGCCTGCTACTCGTGTTACTAGTAACCTTCTAGGATCCTGTGATGATCACTGTTACTCGTGTTACTAGTAACCTCCTAGGATCCTGCAATAATGCCTGTGACTCATGTTACTAGCAATCTCCTAGGATCCTGTGATAATGCCTGCGACTTGTGTTATTAAATATATTTTTAGTGTGTGCTTATTATGCTGCTGAATTCTCCAGAGTTGCTGCATTTTGGTTAGGTTTGAGGAGGTTGACTTAGCTTCATTCTCAAATTCTTCTTTAAGATTTTAAGATTGAAATTTAAAATTCTTCCTTAGATACTAAGGTAGGGAAGTTCTGTTTTGGCACTTGTGCGGCTGAGGTGCTTAAGTGTGATGAAAGGAGAAAGCTGATTCATGGAATTACTCAAGACTTTTCAACCCTCCTGTTTCAAAACCAAAATTTCTCCTCCTCCTTAGCTCCCTTTTTCAGTAAGGAATGTAAGCAGCTAAGAGCCATCCAGCAAGATTTGAAAGAGCAATGGCCAGTCACAAAGGGTAGAATCTATATAGCTTAGGCTACTGCAACAGTGAGCTATTAGAGCAATTGCTGTGAGTTTTTACTTGCACAGCTGTACTTTTCTGCTCTTCCCTTTGAGATATGAGTGTTTGGAAGGAGACTACCTGTTTTTTTTTTTTTGGTCAGCCCGTATACTTTGGAAGGGGTCACCACTTCAGCACTGTGCCACCATGAGAGAGCCTAATTTTGTCCCTTTCTTCAAGTTGTCCAACATTGCTGAAGCAGGTGCTAAGCAGTCAGCACAAGGTCTGGCCTCTTTGTTGACAGAGGCTCGTTCTGTGTACCTCCTTCATTGGATTTGTAGATGCCTGCAGTAGTCCCTGTAGCTCTGGGTCCTGCATTAGTGGGTAAGCTGTTGGTTCTGGTGCAGGCTTGCAAGATATTGGATGGGTACCATCAACAACCCTGGCCTCTGGTACCCCACTGCTGGGAGAACAGTCTTCTGGATTTTCCTCTGGTATTACCGCCATCATAAAAGTTAAGGTGTGTCCCTTTTCAAGTAAGTCCGTGCCCTAGAAAGGGAGCTGGCCCTCTTTCAGGTCTCTGTTTTCCTCATTGGATACAGAATGTTCACCTGATGCTCACCTAAAGAAGTCAAAGTCTTATCACACCACTAGCCCCCTCACAAACCTACACCTACAAGTTCACGCACAAACACACTTTACAGCACATGATGGGGAAGGTTCCCTTTCTACTGTCCTGGAGGATCTATAGATGTTTTTCGTGTTTCACTGTTGCAGTCCTGACTTGTGGGATATCGTGCGGTGGAAGCCCTTAGCCGGCCTGAATGCCAGAGTAAAAATCTCCCTCCTCCTAAGGCTGACTGATTTCCTACCCTGACGTCTGTACACTTTGCTATAAAGGGAGCCAGCCGACACCATGACATCAGTCTCTTCTTGCCGTCCGAACCCAAAGCAGTGTTTCAGTTCATCAGTCGGTCTGCACCAGAGAGAAATCTTTTAAAGCTACCAAAGAGAAATCTTTTTTAAAGCGGAGTATCCTGTTTGGGGAACTCTTTTTCTAATTCATGTCGGACAAGATTAACAGTGGTCTCTGCTATGGTTAGCAAATCCCACATTGAGACGTTCATATTTTGTGTGTCATATATCTAGGTCTGGATCACAACATCCCTAGTTGCTGTTGTTTTTTATTTATTCATTTCGCACCCTTTTCAATTCCAGGACTGTCAGTCTTAGTGCTGAAATCTTAGCTAGACGTCTTAGTCTGCAATCTTCTTTGTATCATTCAATGGCATCTGCCAATAGTCCCAAGATGGAGCTCCTAAGCATAAGGACAAGGAAAAAAAGAGGGTAACCATTCACAGTCTGCCCAGTCCCCCATGGCTCGTTATCACTGAGGAAGGTGAGGCCCTTTCGCAGCCCCCTTCTGCGACTGAGGGGTGGCTCAGGCCTCTGTCGATACCCTTACGCTGTCCAACATGCTGAGTCAGGTCCCTCAAATTCTACTCTGGGCTTGGCTTTCATTTCATTGGTCGGATTCAGAGTCTGTCAGCAGGCCTCTGCTTCCGACAAGCGATCTTATACTGGCGACTTTCCTTTGAGGCATTAGCCTGCATCGGTTCTGCCTTACAAAAAGACTTGTGTCAGGATGGCGGACATATCTAGGTCATAGGCCAACACTACTTCCAAGAAGAATCACCTCGGGTCTTAGATCTAGGCCTACCGGCTCGCACTCTGCAGGTTATCAGCAAGACCTGGTCAGGTTAGCCAAGGATCTTTATCTCCTTAGTCAGAGCTAGGCAGCCCCCTTTGTAATCTTCCCCAGTGATGAGGAAGAGGGATCCTGTCCCTGAAGGTTTCTGTGAACCTCCTGATTCATATCAGGATTTTGACCAGGAGGAGTCTGTCTTTGAGGAGGGACCCTTCCTTATTTCCTGTGAAGATTCAGATTCTGAGCAGAATCTGCCCACGGCTTCACCTCCTGAACACGTCACTTTTTAGGAAACACTCCATGCCATAAGGGAACATTTCCAGTGGGAGGCACAGGAATACCCACTATCCAAAAAGAGGGTTAGGGAGATGTTCTTCGTGTTTCACTGTTGCAGTCATCACACTTGGTTTATCTGCCTGCAGGTAGCCCTCAGTCGGCCCGAATACCAGAGACTTAGTAGTTCTGCCTCGGTTGCTGTCGCTCCAGGACTGACTTCCAGTCGTCAGGAGTATAAAATTGGGCAGCCGATGCCATTACATCGGTCTTCCTTGCTGAGGAGCCCGATGCAGAAACAGTTTGCATGAGTGCCAGTTGGCTGCTACCTGAGTTTTTGTTTCCGAATTGAATCATCCGGAAGTCTTCTAAAGCTAAGTACCCCGTTTGGGATCCTTTTTTCTTGCTTTAACCGATGTCAGAAAAAGTTAACAATTGTCTCGCCTGTAGAAAGCAAAAACCACACAGAGATTTCCATTCTTACTGCGTCACCTGTTTAGGCCCAGACCATGACGTTCCTCGCTGTTGATTTTGTGCTTTGTTCAACGCCTGAACTATTCATAGTCTGGCCCTTTTTGTCGCTAAATGCACTCAATCTCCATATTCTGAAATGGCTTCGGTAAGCCATCCGACTACCGATCTTCCAAAAAAACGTAAGGATAAAGAGAGAGACCACACAGGTCTAAAACTGCCGCCGATGCTTCCATTAAGCTATTCGCCAGTTCGCCGGTACTCAGTGAGGTGCTTTCGCAGCCCCTGTTGCCTGCTTTTGATGGATTCGCAGACCGCTACCGAGACCCGTTCAGAGTCAGGTATGCCGGAAGACTCTCTTCTTTGACTACGGAACCTGTGGATGTCTCTACCTTGGATGGGTCCGGAGCCACTGTGCAGACACCAGCTTCTGAGGAAGTTCTTCGTGTTACTGATATTCAACACAAACCAAGTTTCTAAGGCAAAGAGTACGAGCTACGCCCAAAAAACACACGACCCAATCTCAAATGCTTAAAATGGCAGAAGACCTGATCGTGCTGATTAGGGGAAACCAGCCTTCCCCTGCTAAGAGAAAGAGACCTGTCCCCAGCAGCTTTATGACGGAGTCCGACTCTGAGGTTTCTGAATATGAAGACTTGCCTTTATCTGCTTATGAGGATTCAGATGCAAAGGAATTCATTCCCTCTGCTTCCCCTCCAGAGGATTTTTCTTTTGGTGAAACCCATTTCCACTGGGAATGCCAGGATTATCCTCAGTCCAAAAAGAGACTCGAAGAATTTTTAGATTTGCCACAACATAGACCTTTAGCTATCCGTCCAGTTCTGAATGATGTATTTATGGAATCCAGTCTAAATCCTGATACTTTACCCCCTGCTCCAAGGAAACCAGACAGATACTACAGAGTCCCTGACTCTCTCAAATTTCTTTTTAAAAATCCTCCTGCTGACCCAGATGTCATTTCCCAAGGGCCTAAAGGTATAAAAGCAACTACAGCTAAGGATCCCACCCCTTCGGACAGGGATTCCCGAGCTTTAGACAGATGGGTTAAAAAAGTATACACCTCTGCAACTCTTGCCATTAGGAGATTTAATTGCCAGTTTCACAATGCTGAAATACCAGCAACATGTTATGGAACTTAAGCAAAAATTAAGAATTACAGGAGCATATGCATTCTGCAAGCCAAGTCAGCAAGCATACCTTGCAGTGTGGGTTTGACACCCTAGAAGCATCTTGCAGGGCAGCAGACACTGGTTCTGTACTGAGAAGGCATGCTTGGCTTAAGGAACAGATCTTGCCAGACTATGTCAAATCAAAATTACTAGATGCTCCTTTGAATAAGGACAATTTGTTTGGCACCAAAGCAGAAGAGGTTCTAAAAAAGATGGAAGAAAAAGCTGTCTGTGCAGTGAAAGATGTTTTGTAGGTGCAGCCTCCAAGATTCAGTAGGCATTGCCCCACAAAACATTGGTCGTTTCCAGCCCAGTCCAGGCCATATCAAACTAGACTCAGGGGAAACTGACCCCCCCCCCCCCCAGATTACAGTCTCTGGGTATGCAGAGCTCTAAGTAATGGAGTACCTCCACTTCTAAAACAGGGAGTGCTAAGCCACCCCCTTACGGAAAGAATTCACAATCCCTTCTCAACACCACTCCTCACCTCTGCCCAATTGCTCGTGCCCCTAGGAGGAAAACCTGCCAACCATGCAAAAAACTGGACCTTCATCACCAAAGACCGATGGGTCCTCAACATTGTATCCCAGGGATACAGATTTTTATTTCCACACACTGCTAACCCCAAAAGGGTTCCCAGACCTTCCTCCAAACCAGTGAGCAGAGGCACAAAACCAAGTTCAATCCCTGCTCTCCAGAAGGCCAATTCATCCATTTCCTGCAGAACAATAGGTCAACGGTTTTATTCCAGACTTTTCCTGTACCCAGAAAAGAGAGCATTTTGTGCCCAATCCTAGATCTTTACATTCTCTTAGCACTTTCCTGTTGGGACCAAAATTCAAAATGCTCACCCTTCAGCTGGGTTAGCCACCCTAGACCTAAAAGAAGCCTGCAGCTTCTTCCTATGCTCTCCAAAGATGCTGGGTTAGCCACCCTAGACCTAAAAGAAGCCTATCTGCACATCCCAATCAGGGAATCATGCAGGAAACATCTACATTTCAGGGCAGGATCTGTGCATTGTCAGTTCTCTCCACTTCCCTTTGCCTTATCCACTGCTCCCAGAGTCTTCACAAAATGCCTGGCTCCAGCCTTCACAAAATGCCTGGCTCCAGCCATCGCCTAGTGCAGACAGAAAAACATTCCACTGTACCCTTACTTGAACGATTGCCTGATTCAGGCAGACGGTCAGGAAAAGCTATTGCAGCACCTGACATTTGTGAAGAACTTTCTAATCTCACTGCGGTACACCATCAACGAAAATAAAGCAAATCTAGTCCCCAGTCAAAAGATTGCATTCCTGGGAGCAAGCTTGGCCACAGCATCCCAGATGGCATTCCTCACGCCAGAAAAATAAGCCTATCTAACCAACTACTTTGCTCAAATGGCCACCAGAACCCAACTATCCGCAAGGAAAATCCTGCAGGCTCTAAGGTTCATGGCCTCTTGCATTCTACTAATTCCATATGCCAGACTGCATATGAGGAAACTACTATGGTACTTAAAGTCTTTGGTGCCAACATTCTTAGGACCTGGAAAGCATCATAGCTGTCGTACCTTGTCTAAGGACAGAGTTTCTTTGGTGAACATCAGCATGCAACCACAACAAGGGACTTCCCTTTACACAACCCCACACCGCCCAGACCTTAAACCACAGACACATCAGACTATGCCTGGGGGGCATATCTGGACAAGTGCATTCAGGGCCACTGGAGCCCAAGTCAAATTCATCTGCACATCAACCAAAAAGAGATGCTAGCTTAGCACGCTCTGACAGCTTTCAGATCCCTACTAATAAAAACAGACCACCACAGTTATGAGGTACATCAACAAGCAGGGGGGGACCCACTCTTACTCACTCTGCAGGCTAGCCATGATCCTGTGGAAGACAGCCTTGGACATGCATATTCATCTGCAAGCTCAATTCCTGCCAGGCAAACAAAACTGTCTGGCAGATGACTTAAGCAGAAGTCTGCTAGACCCGCACGTGTGGCAATTATAAACCCCTGCACTTTCAGCCTTCTAACCCAGAAAAGGGGGACCCTGGAGGTGGACCTTTTTGCCTCCCCCTACAATCACCAGCTCAGCAAATTCTGCAGCAGGGACACCTTACAGCAGGGCCGGGAAAGTGGATGATCTATACTTCCTGTGGGTAAACCCCTCAATCTATGCTTTTCCCCCTCTGCCTCTTCTTTCAAGAATATTACTCAAGATAAGACAGGACAGACCAAGGGCAATCTGATTGCCCCAGACTGGCCACGCCAGCACTGGTACCCATTTCTGCACAGCCCATCACCAATGCCACCTTGACACTTACCCCAGATACCAACCCTCCTCACTCAGCAGGAGGGACAGATCTTGCATCCCCAACTGCAAACCCTGAACCTTGCAGCCTGGCTTATTCCATGAATTCTCCCCCTGTCACCAGCCTAAGCAAGCAGGTGCTGGATGACATTCTTGAAACCAGAAGACCCAGTACAAGGAAATCCTATGCTGATGAGTGAAAAAGGTATTGTTCCTGGATTCAGTCTAAAGGATCGGACACAACACTGCCCTCCTTGCCTCTAATCCTGAATTACCTAGCAGATCTACTCCACAGAGGCTTATCCTTCTCCTTCATTAAGATCCATGCCTTTGCCATCTCTGCTCATTACAACACTGAGCCACCTCTCTTCTCTCACCCTCTCATCAAACCGTTCCTGCGAGGGGCCAACAACTTAAAGCCACCAAGGAGAAGCCCCCCCACCCCTGCTTGGGACCTTAACTTTGTATTGGAAAAGCTCACGCTCCCCCCACACACACACACACCCACACACACTTTGAGCCTGCAGTATCAGCGGACTTAAAATTCCTCCCTTGGAAAACAGCCTTGTTTCTTGCCATCACTTCAACTGGAAGAGTGAGTTACAAGCACTTATGGCTGTGAAACCCTTCACTATTTTTCACACTGACAGGGTCTCCCTCAGGACTAACCCTACTTTTATGCCTAAAGTGGTGTCCACTGTAGCTCTCAACCAAGCTATCCATTTGCCAACCTTCTTTCCTAATCCTCAAAATAAAGGGGAAAGGATCCTGCACTCTTTAGACGTGCACAGACTAAGCCCTTCAGGAAATCTGACCAGTTGCTAGTCAGTTTTGCACCAAGATCAGAGGGCAAGGCCATATCTAAACAAACCATTTCCAGATAGATAGCACACTGTATCCATTTCTGTTACAAACACCATGGGAAACCAACCCCTCAGGGTGTCAGAATGCATTCCACTAGGGCTTCTACCTCTACAGCGTTCCTTGGGGGTGTCCCTACCATCCCTACCAGGGACTTTCTGGAAGCTGCTACCTAGAGTTCTATTCACACCTTCACCAAGCATTACCACCTGCCTATCTTTTCCAAATCCAGGGCGGGTTTTGCAACAGCAATCCTGGAGGGCATACTAGCCATCCCCAACTCTTGACTGCCTCCACCCACTCTTCAGCTTTGGGAATCAACTCAAGTGTGATGACTGCAGCAGTGAAACACTAAGCACATAGTACAGTTGTGTACACGTACCGTAAATGTAGATGTCAGAGTGTATTCACTGTTGCAGTCCTGGTTTCCCACCCTGCAGCCCCTTTGTCTCTCTCTTTCTCCTTCTCTATCTCTATTACTCACCCTTTCAGGGCTATTGTTATTTACTTTTTACTGGTGGTGTTTTTTCCTCCATAACCTAGCTCCCTATTGGGGGCTCCTGACATTTGGGGCATGAAAAACTGATGTAATGGCGTCGGCTGCCTGTTTTTATACCCCTGACGACCTGACGTCAGTCCTGGAGCGACAGCAACTGACGCAGGAATACCAAGTCTCTGGTATTCGGGCCTACTGAGGGTTACCTGCAGGCAGATAACCCAAGTGTGATGACTGCGACAGTGAATACACAATAACATCTACATTTATGGTAAGTGTACACAACTGTACTTTCCTTGACCTCCCAGAACACAATCCTTTGGCTTTTCCTCCTGTATTGGAGGTGGTAGAGGATGTTTTTATGAATTCTTCCCTGAACCCACACACTCTATCCCTGGCCCCTCAAAAACCGGTCAGATTTTACAGGGTGTTGGATTCACACAAATATCTCTTCAGAAACCCCTCTGCTGATCCACAGGTTGTCATTTCAGGTCGCATGGGAGTAAAAGCGCTTCTAAGAATCCTTTACCTACTGACAAAGCAGGGCCCCTTGATAGGTTTGGCAAAAAAGTGTACACTTCTGCTACCCTTGCCATGAGGGCCCTTAACTGCCAGTTTCATATAAGATACTATCAAAGTATTTTAGATACTATCAAAGTATTTTAAATAAAATGAAAGAAAAGTCATCCTCCCTGGAGGACAAGAACATTGAAAAGGAATCGTTGGACCTTTGCCATTCCAGCTCCCAGGTGGCTAGACACTCATTATACTACGACTATGATGCTGTTGTGCCCTTTAGCTGAGCTGCTGTATCTGGCTCTGTCATTGGAAGGCATGCTTGGCTTTGGCAACAGACTCTACCAGCCTGTGTCAAATCCAACTTCTAAATGCACCCCTGGATAAGTACTTCTTTTTTGGGCCAAAGGCTGAGGCTGTGCTAAAAAGATGGAAGATGAAGCAAAATGTATGCAAACTGTCAAGGGTTTCCTCCAAGTTGAATTTAAATATGCCAAGTTTAGAGGCAGATGAGGCTCCGTTACTAGCAGGATAGGGAGAGGTGAGATAAAAATGGCTATGTATAACCAGTCTACAGGAAAGTTCCCAGGAATAGATGGTATTCCTGTGGAAGTATGGAAGCTAGGAAGGAAAAACTGATAACGATTTGGAAGGTTTTGTTTAACAGTATTTTGAGAGGAGGAGAAGTACCAGCATCCTGGAAGAAGGCAGTGGTAACAGTAATACCTAAAGAGGGTAAAGATCCGTCAGATCCAGCTTCATACAGGCCCATTTCAATACTAAACCATTATTGTAAAGTGTTTGTCTATAATTGCTAAAAGAATGGCAAAAGTGATACCAAAATGGATAGATTTGGATCATTTTAGTTTGGCAGAGGGGAGGCAAACATTTGACAAGATTAACAGAACATTGATGATCCAGACGGAAGCAGAATGTAAGAAAATACTACTGTTGTGATGCAGAGAAAGCATTTGACAGAGTAGACTGGGACTTCATGAGCAGGGCAGTGGAAGCATATGCTTTCCCTGATACAATTATAAAGTTGATTAGGAATATATATGAGGGATCACAGGTGAAAATTAAAGTGGTTGGGGTCCTCTTTTATAACTTCTGCTTGAATAGAAGAACCAGGCAGGGTTATCCACTTTCCCCCTTTGTTGTTTTTATTATATTTAGAACCATTGGCAAAGAAAATAAGGGACTCGGAAATTCAAGAATATAATTGGTATGGTAGGAAAAGCTGGCTCGATTTGCAGATGGTATTTTATACTTGACAAACCAGAAAGGGACGTTGCAGTGTTGTGGAACATTTTAAGACGTTTCACATCTTCTCAGGATTCAAAGTTAATGAAGCTAAAACAAAGGCAATAGCAGTAAATTATCTACCCACGCACTAATTGGTCCAACAATATCCATATTTATGGGGACATGATAAAATGAAGTGTTTAGATTAGAAATGTATGGGTTAGAAATGACTCTGTTGCAGCTAAGGATATGCGGGAAGAGATTAAGCAGCAGATAATACGAATATTGAGAAGCTGGAAGCTTTGTTATATGGATATGCATACTAAGATAAAGGAATTAAAATGTTTTTAGCCCCTTTAATCTTGTACACAGGTTAGGCATATTTTTATCAACCAGAGGAGAAGCTGTGGTTAGCAATTAAAAAGAGTTGAAATATTTTATCTGGGAAGGGAAGACAGCAATGGTCAAGTGGGATAAGTTGATTCTTCCAGTAGAACAAGGCAGACTAGTGTTACCCAATTTGAGGGAGTATTTTAGAGCAACACGGTTAAGGCTTTTATACATAGCCCAAGCAAGATTCTGTAATTCAGCATGGAAAGGAATGACGATGGTATGGGGGGGGGGGCTCAAGAATTAAGGAGAGATTGGGATTTTGGATGCAGACTTTTTTAAGGAGAACACCAAAAATCATACAGAGTATTATATTCATATAGCAGGGAGTATTCTAAGTACCAAACCAGCACAAGAATGGAGAAAAGAGTCTACCGATGGGGATGACTGTGGTTAGGGATACAGATCATAGGCAAGAGGGAGCTGGAATTTATTGGAGAAAACTGGCAAAGGGAGCAAATAACCGGAAAGGTAATAGAATGGGAAGAGGCCAAGAATTTGTTTGGACTGCAGGTTAGAGATTGCTTTCCCTATCCGTGATTGATATCTGAGAGTAGGCAAAGAGAAAGAAATAAGGGGGGTCCTAAATGAATGACCAGCATAGGTAGATTTTTTAATAGAATCTAGAACAGAAGCTGTCATTAAAGGATTTAGTAGTAGAGCATGTAAGATATGGCATGATAATTATAAGAATCAATCAGAGGAGCTTAGAAAGGATTTGAAAGAGAGACTGGATAAGCAATTCACAAATAAACAAAGGGAGATATGTGTATGTCTCCCAAGTATGCAGCAAAGTCTAGAAGATTTAGCATCTTTTCCTGAAAGCGTTTACATAGGTATTTAGACTCCAAAGAATTTTTCCTCTAGTAGATAGCAAATGTTGGAGGTGTGACAGGCAAGAAAGATGCGGCTGGGAACCTATTTTTTGGGAATGTAATGAGCTGGCAAACTTTAGGGATCCCTGCGAACAGCTCTGTTGGAGATGCTTGGTGAGCAGATTGGATTGACTGGGAAGATTATTCTTTGAGCTATGATACAGAATCGGAATTGCCTTATATTAAAGCCTTACTGGTTCTAATTATGGTGGCTGCCAAAAAAAGCAATTACTAGAAAATGGAAATCAAAGTCCAGGCCAACTTTTATTAGAAGTAGTGAATATAGTAACAAAGATAAAACAACTGGAATTGGGATCTGTAGAAAAAGGACAGCGCAAATTACATAGAAAAAAATGGGAATTGTGGGAACAATATATGCAGAGAAGGAGCAAGGTTTAAGAGGCAGGATTTGAATGAGCCATATAATGCTTAACTGACCATGACTGAATAGATAAGTGATTGATGTGTAATGTTTGCAATTACAGTTGTTTCAATGGTGTCTGTGATGTATAATGTTTGCAACTAAAGTGGTGTCAGTGTTTGTTTTTCATTTACATAAATGTAAGATTGCTTATGTCATACGTGCTAATTTAATGAAGATGTTTATTGGGAGGGGAAAAGGACTTCCTCCAAGTTCAGTCTCTTAGGTTTAGTAGGAATTTTCCCACTAAACATTGGTCCTTTCTCGATCAAAAGGCAGTCTGAGGAAAGGCCTCAAAGGCAGCAGCAACCACAAAGGCCCAGGCAGTGGTCCTCAGGAGCCCCAAGGCAGGAGAGTTCTAGGTCATAGGGCCCTAGTGGAGAGCAGCAATGACTCTTCCTTTCCACTACCAACCCCCCACCCACCCTTTCCAGAAAATATAGGAGGAAGACTATCCCTGTTCAGAGAAAACTAATCCCTCATCACTTCAGACAAGTAGGTTCTTAAAGTGATCTCTTACAGTTACAGGCTCACTTTCAAAGAGCCCTTCTTTGCTAACCTGGATGTTCCACAAAATCAAAGAGCAGAGGCTCTTTCTCTGACTCGCATCCTATGCTTACAGGGCTCAGTGGAACCAATACCAGATAATCAAGTAGGGAATGGGTTCTACTCCAGGTTATTCCTGGTTCCCAGAAAAGAAGGCTCTTGGCATCCTATCCTAGAGCTGTCCACCCTCAGTCACTCCCTGCTGGTATCAAAACTCAAAATGTTGACTCTTCAAACACTTCTTCCCTTAATACCCCTCAGGCCTTAATAGTCGCCTCAGACCTAAAAGGTACTTGCTTGCACATTCCTATAGAGGAATCTTGCAGAATTTTTCTTCGCTTCAGAGCAGGTAGCAGTCCCTTTCAATTCTTTGCACTGCCCTTTGGATTGCCTAATGCTCCAAGGGTTTCACTAAGTATTTATAACTCCTGTGATTGTCTTCCACAGAACAAGCGGGATCCATATTTATGCCTATCTGGATGACTGCCTCATTCAAGCCACAAGTCAGTCAAAGCTCCTCAGGGATCTGGCCTTCACTCAGACCCTCCTTGGGGTTCACCATAAATCTTCTCAAATCCAACAAGAACCCATCCACCAGGATAGTTTCCTGAGGCTCTTCTGGATTCCTCCCTTCAAAAGGCCTTCCTCTGTCCAGAAAAGGTCTCGTTGACTCCATGCTTCCAAAACATGCAGAGACCATGTCTGTCAGTCAGGGAATTCCTCTGAGCACCCGGGCTACATGGCATCTTGTACCCTCATGACCCCTCTGGTCAGGCTACAATGAAGAAGCTCCAGTGGTACTTCTAGAATCTATTGTGCTGCACTCACAGTCCGTGGAGACAGAAATTCAGCTGATCCCTTGCCTCAAGGAGGAATTTGCATGGGGTGGACTCAGGCATGATGTGCCCAGAACTTGGTTCATCCCTCAGGGCCAAACTCTAACCACAGATGCTTCAGAGACAGCTTGGGGGAGCACATTGCCAGCACCTTCAATCCCAAGGCAGATGGGAAGATCAGTTAGGCACTAAACACATAAATGAAAAAACTTGTAGTAGTGCAGAAGGGCCTAGTGGCTTTCAAAGATCAGTGGAAACCAGGGGATGTTCTTCGTGTTTCACTGTTGCAGTCATCACATCTGGGTTATCTGCTTGCAGGTAGCCCTCAGTCGGCCTGATTGACAAAGTCTTGGGTCCTGCGTCTGTTGCTGTCCCTTCTTCCATGACGTCAGGTCGTCAGGGGTATATAACATGCAGCTGACGTAATTACATCAGTCTTTCTTGCCGTGCGATGCCCGAAGCAGAAGCAGTTTGCAAGTGCCAGTCGTCCGACTCCTGAAATTTTCATTTCGAGTTTCAGAACCGAAGTCTTCAACTAAAGCTAAGTACCCCGTTGGGGAAACTTTTTCTTGCTCCTTACTGATGTCAGTAAAAGTTAATAATTGCATTACTTGTAGAAAGCAAATATCTTATAAAGATTTTCATTCGTACAGTATTCCTTGCCTAGGCCCTGACCACAACGTACCTTGCTGTCGGTTTTGTGCTTTATTTAATACGCGCACTATTTGTAGTCTGTATATTTTTGCCTCTAAATATTTCTGGTCTCAGTTTAATTATCCAGAAATGTCGTCTGTTAGCCATCCGACTACCAGGATTAAAAAAAAAAAAATGCAAAGATAAAGACAGAGAGGCTGCCTAGGTCCAGAACTGCCGGCGACGCTTCTCCTAAGCCAGTCACCAGTTCACCGGTACTCAGTGAGGTGCTTTCGCAGCCCCTGATACCCGCTACTTCTGATTCGTAGGCCTATACTGAGACCCATTCGGAGTCAGGTATGCCATGAGATGCTTCAACTATGGAACCCGCAGATGTCTCTACCTTGGATGGGTCCAGAGCCGCTGTGCAGGCACCGGCTTCTGAGTGTGTATTCAGGCCTACAAACTTGCAAATTAAACCGACGCCTCTTTCTTTACTTAGGCCTAAATCTCGATCTATGCCTAAACAACCGATGCCCAGGCCTCTATGCCTAAAAAACAAATGATAAGAATGGCTGAAGATCTAATAACTCTAATCAGGGGTAGCCAGCCCCCCCCCGAAGAGGCCTAGGACTGAAGTCGATTATGAATCTTCTGATCAGGATTTTGTTTTTTCTGATTCTTCTGATGATCTGGATTTGCCCTCATCTACTTATGAAGATTCTGATGCAGAGGACTCCGTTCCCTCTGCTTCCCCTCCTGAGGATTTTTCTTTTGGGGAAACCTTACATACGCTAAGGGAGCATTTCCACTGGGAAAGCCAGGATTTTTCTGATTCAAAAAAGAGGCTTAGGGATTTCCTTCTACCTCAGCATAGGCCTTTAGCTATTCCTCCTGTACTAGATATTGTTGATGATGCTTTTTTGGAACCTAGTTTGGCCCATGATTCCCTGTCTCCTGCTCCCAGAAAACCTGACGGATGCTACAGGGTCCCTGAGTCCCAAAAGTTCTTTTTTAAAAATCCTATTGCAGATCCAGAGACTATTTCACAGGGGCCCAAGGGCATTAAGGCTTTTACTGCTAAAAATCCTACCCCTTCTGATAGACTCCAGGGCGCTGGATAGATGGGGTAAGAAGGTTTACACTTCTGCAACCTTGGCCATTAGGGCTTTAAACTGCCAGTTTCATGTGTTAAAAGTATCAGCAACATGTTATTGGACTGCTTAAACAGAAAATGATGTTGGTTCCTGACTGTGTGGATAATAAAGAATTACAGGATTTAATGCATTCTGCTGAACAAGTTGGAAAACATACTTTGCAATGTGGTTTTGATTGATTAGAGGCCTCTTGCAGGACTTCTGTTACTGGGTCTGTGCTCAGAAGGCATGCTTGGCTTAAGGAGCAATCTTTGCCTGATCATGTTAAAGCTAAATTGTTGGATGCTCCTTTAAATCAGGACCGCCCGTTTGGCAATAAGGCTGAGGAAGTTCTTAAAAAGATGGAAGATGAAGCTAAATCTATGCAAACTGTTAAAGATTTTTTACAAGTTCAGCCTCCTAGATTTAGTAGGCACTGGCCCTCTAAGAATTGGTCCTTTTCAGTCTCTTTCAGGTCTTCTCAAGCCAAACCCAGACACAGCAAAAAACCCAGGTTTCCATCCCAGGGGACACAGAACTAAGCAGTGGGAGGCCTCTACTTCCAAATCTGGGAATAAGACTTCCCCCTATGGTAAACTCTTACTGACTTCCTTTTAAAATTTCCAAGCACTTATCAACTGACTGTCCCTTTGGGGGGAAAGATTGCTCTTCATGCAAAGAATTGGGAACTCATTACCTAGGACAAATAGGTTTTAAATAGTGTCCCAGGGATACAGATTTCACTTCCACATGTTGCCAACACCAAGCGGGTGGCCAGACCTACCCACAAATCAGTGGGCAGAGGCCCAAAAACAAGTACTTTCTCAAGTATGGGGGCTATTCAACTGGTACTAGAAGAGGAAAAGAGACCAGGTTTCTACTCGAGACTTTTCCTGGTACCCAGAAAAGGCAATTCATGCCGTCCTATCCTGAACCTGGAGATTCCAAAAATTCAAGATGCTGATTCTTCACCAATTACTTCCCATGCTAGGCAAAGATGCCTGGTTGGCAACACTAGATTTAAAAGAAGCATACCTGCACATCCCAATCAGGGAATCTTTCCGAAGATACCTACGCTTCAAAGCAGGCTACACGATCAGTTCTCTGCACTACCCTTTGGCTTATCTACTGCGTCCAGGCTATTCACAAAGTGCCTAGCTCCAGTTATTGCATTTTGCAGGCAAAGAAATATTCAAATATACCCATACCTGGATGATTGTCTAATTCAGGCAGAAAACCAGGACATACTTTTGAATCATTTGGCTTTTGTATAAAGGGTTCTAACTTGTCTGGGGTACACCATAAACAAAAAGAAACCGCACCTGGTAACCTGTCAACAAATTATATTCCTGGGAGCAAGCTTGAATACAACTTCCCAGATGGCTTACCTCACACCAGAGAAACAAATTCATTTGACAACCTACTTCAAACAAGTGGCCACAAAAACCCTGCTATCTGCAAGACAAATACTGCAAGCATTGGGGTTCATGGCCTCCTGCATTCTTCTAATTACATATGCAAGACTGCATATGGTATTTAAAAGCCTATGGTGTCAACATTCTGAGGACCTAGAAACCAATGATTCTTATCATACCTTGCCTACGCCTAGAGTTCCTTTGGTGGGCAGAGGCCTGCCACCAAAACAAGGGACTACCTTTCACACCACCTCCTGCCGCCCAAACCCTAACAGACACATCAGACTATGCATGGGGTGCTCACCTGGCAGGGAAGTGCATTCACGGCAAATGGAACCCAAGTCAAATGCACCTGCATATCAATCAAAAAGATGTTAGCTGTACAGAATGCTCTGACTGCCTTCAAGGACCACATTCTTCCAGGACAACTAATGGTAAAGACGAATAACACCACTGTTATGTGGTACATAAGCAAGCAGGGGGTTACACATTCTTACCCCCTCTGCAGACTAGCCATGGCATTGTGGAACACAGCCTTGAGCTACCAAGTGCACCTACAAGCTCAATTCCTGCCAGGAAAATTAAATACACTGGCAGATGGACTAAGCAGAAACCTCATGGACCCACACGAGTGGAAACTGGAACCAAGGATTTTCAACATGTTGACAAGCAAATGGGGGAGCCCAGATATAGACCTGTTTGCCTCTCCCCAGAACTACCAATTGGACAAATTTTGCACAAGGATTCCTCACAAACATGCCTGGAAAGTGGATGCTCTGTCCTTCAGCTGGACAAACCTATCAATCTATGCCTTCCCCCCTCTGCTCTCCAAAGTACTACTAAAAATCAAACGGGACAAACCAAAGATTATTTTGATTGCTCCAGACTGGCCGCACCAACACTGGTACCCCCTCCTGCGCAGTATGTTACGGTCATCTCCATGGCACCTGCCTCAGACTCCTTCCCTGCTGTCTCAGCAGGGAGCCAGGTTCTGCACCCTCCGCTTCTAACACTGAACCTTGCAGCCTGGCTAATTGCTTAATCTCTCCTTTACCATCCCTCAGCAAACCTGTGATGGATATCATTTTAGAGGCAAAGAGGCCTAGTACTAGAAAATCTTATGCTGAAAAATGGAAAAGGTTATGTGCCTGGAACCAATCTCAAGGGATGAGCAAAGCAGCGCCCAATTTACCTCAGATTTTACAATACTTAACTGAGATGCTTCACAAGGGCCTGTCTTTTTCTAACATCAAAATTCACACCTCAGCCATTTCAGCTCATTATAACACAGAACCTCGCCTCTTCTCTCATCCATTCAGCTAGAAGGGTATTTCAATTACAGGCCCTTATGGCAGTGGAGCCTTTCATCATCTTTCATGCGGACAGGGTGTCCCTCAGAACCAATCCATTCTTCATGCCCAAGGTGGTGTCCATTGTGGCTCTTAATCAGTCCATTCATTTGCTAACCTTTCCCAAGCCACAGAATAAAGGGGAATGGATACTGCATTCTTTAGATGTGCACAGACAACTTAGATCCTACTTGGACAGGACTAAACCTCAAAGGAAATCTGAACAACTGTTGGTGGTATTTGCTGCAGGGGCAGAGGGGAAGGCTATTTCAAAGCAAACCATTTATAAATGGATAAGCCATTGCATTCATTTCTGCTATAAGCACCATTGAAAACCTATCCACCAGGGGATCAGACCTCACTCAACCAGGGCTGCATCTACCTCTACAGCCTTTCTCAGAGGCGTCCCTACCAGGGACATCCTAGAAGCTGCTTCCTGGAGTTCTATACATACTTTCACCAAGCATTATCATTTGCCAATTTTCTTCAAGTCCAGAGCTGGCTTTGCCACTGCAGTCTTGCAGGGCCTTATAGCTGGCCCTAATGCTATCTAAATTTCCTCCTCCCAACCATAGCTTTGGGAATCTACCCAAATGTAATGACTGCAACAGTGAAACACTAAGAACATAGTACAGTTGTGTACACTTACCATAAATGTAGATGTTGGAGTGTATTCACTGTTGCAGTCCTGGTTACCCTCCCTCCAGTCCCCCTAACTTTTGTCTATACCTCTACTTTCCTTTATTATGCTTAAAAACCTATCTGAAGTAGTTAACTTCATTTGATCAGCAACCTGTGGGTATCTGATCAGAGCCTGCAGCTTTCCTAGCTAAAAGATCCGGGCACCAAGCTCCTCCCCCTACCCATAATGCCTTGCCACCTCCCTCTAACCCTCAGATCTCGTTTGCCGCGGCTTCTGTAAGCTTCTTAGAATGAGCTCCGAGCGTGGTATTGTGAGTTTAGGATTTTATATATACTCTTCTGTCTAAATTTCTCTTTGTGTGTGTGAACTCCCTTCTTATTCCCTTAGCCTTTGTGGGTAGTTTTAAAAAACTTTTGGTTAGTTAAAGTTTATTCCCCTCCCCCCTCTGCGTGTGTGAAGGTGTGTGTGTGTGGGCCTGTACTTTTCTCCTAATATGTCCGAAGGCCCAAAAGCTGTGTTCTGTAAATGCTCCGAGTGTGGCCATAAGCTGTACCCAGCGGATGGCCACACTCTGTGCGTTATTTGCCTGGGAGTTGATCACGTTACTTCAGGCTGCACTATTTGTGCAGCCTTCAACCCCAGGGCTTTGAGGGATAGAAGGACGAAGCTTATCCTTGCGGGCCTTTTGCCCCCTCATTTCACTTCGTCCTCTTCCTCTGTGGCGCCGGCTGCTCCACCTACCGCCTCCGATCCCCTGGCCGGGACGCAACCTCCCTCTTTGGCCCAGGGGGAAAGGGGACGGCAAAAAGAAAGAGAAGGACAGGGAGCGGGAAAGAGACACCGTAGCCACAAGAGGCGGTCCGAATCAGCTCCATTGGCTCCGCCATCCAGGCAGCTTGCCTCTCCCCTTAAGGTCTCCGGGCCTTCCCCCTCCTGGCTCCGTTCTCCACGCTTCTCCCCTGAGCCGGAGGATGACACCCGGTCACCTTCGAGGTCATCTAGGTGGCCTTCCCGGCCGGCCTCGTCCAGAACGAGGAGTTTTTCTGAGGCAGACATGGACCGGATGGTGCGTCGATTTCTTCAGGCCCAGCTGCAGATGGGAGTGCTGTTGCCCCCCCAGCTGGACCCCCTTTTTCACCCCATTGCTCCTTCTCCGACCCGCTATCAGGGTTCGGAGCTGCTGGATCCGACTAGCTTCGAAGCCGGGGTGGTGTCGGCACCGACAGTGTTCCCTACTTCGGCAGATCCGTTTTCGGATCAGAGCTCTCGGGGCTGTGAGTTGAGCGTCGGATCCGGAGGGGTTAGTGGACCTTTGGCTCCGTTGAGATCTGAGCACACTACCCTTTCAGATCCGATCGGGTCACCTCCGTTGTCGATCCGCACGTCGGATCCGAGGTGACTGCTTTCGGATCCTAGGGAAAGCAGCTCTCCCTCGGCATTCGACGTTGTGGAGAGGGTCCTTTCGAGGGATTCGAGGCTCCAGGCTCTTGCTACGGATCCACCCGCCATTCCCTCTCAGACGGGCCTGTCTTCCATTATCCGGCCCCAGGGACAGCCTACGCCTACATCCCAGATGGTTCCTGTTGAGGAACAGGAAATTGTTGGTGAGGCCTCTTCGGACAGCCCCCCCCCCCCCGAGGAGGTCCCTCACAAACGGAAGCGCAAGAGGAGGCACTTGGACTCACCTGAGTCCCTCACAGAAGATACGGACTTAGAAGAAGGGGAAGGTTCCCCAAGGTCACCCCCGAAGACGTCTCCTTTGGAGACGTTATGGAAATGTTGCGCATTAGAGGGGGTGGTCTGCCCAAAAGCCTTCCTCTGAATCTGTGTTTCTGGAGGTGTTTGACGCAGACCCATCTACCTCTTGGGTGTCACCTCCCTCCAACCCCCTGATGGACCTCATAACTACCAGGGCATGGAAGGAGCTGGACACTGTCGTGCCAATACCCAAGAGACCTGACAGGATACTCAGCCCCTCCCATGGACAGGACAGTTTGGAGCAAGGGTGCCCCAGTGGATGCCATGGTGGTGGCGGCTGCCACTAAAAAGGAATTAGCACAGGAGAGTTCCTCGGTACATTCTCCAGACAAGGAGTCTCAGATGATGGACCACCTTGGAAAGTGGATGTTCGCTTCAGCGACCTTCTCTGTAAGGTCACTGAATTATATGGCACATGTAATTTGGCTCCAGCGGGACCTTATCACCGAGTACACTGGGTCACCCCCAGAGTCCATGTCGGCCGAGGACAAATGGACCTTCTCTGCTCGGATGGCCACTCTCAAGTCGATTACTAATACATCTATACAGCTTCTCTCCCATGCCACGGAGGGAGTGGCTAGAGCCAGCGGACAGGTGTTGTCTTACGCAGACAGGCCTGGCTCCGTCTCTGCGATTTTGCAGAACAATTCAAGGCATCCTTCGCGAATGCCCCTTTTGACGGTTCTACGCTTTTCGGCAAAACCGTCCGTGATGCGCTTCTCCAGAGCGAGAAAGATGGGAAAACGTCTGCCGTCTGGATCCGCTTCTCGGCTCCTCAGAGGTCCTACTCTAAGAACCAAAGAGGACAAAAGAAGATGTGGTTCCAGAAAGCTCAACAATCCGTTTTGCTCCGGATCCTTCGTCCTTCAGAGGCAGAGGAGGACAGGGTGGACGCCGGCCCAGAGGCAGAGGGGGGCCGAAGAATTTCGGGTCGAGGGAACCTTTTTCCGATCGACTCACGCAGCAGCCCTGAGGAGTTGCCCGACTGCTTTTCTCTGGAGGCAGTCGGGGGGGGGGGGCTTCTTGAAGCACCTAGCAAATTGGGAGTCCATCACGACAGATCGCTGGGTGCTCCGAATTATATCCAGAGGCTATTCTATCCCTTTCCTAATGTATCCTCCCCGGTCAGGGAGTCTCCCCGATGTTCCACCCAATCAGAGGGAGGCAGCAGCCTTCGAAATAAGAGAGCTGCTAAGAAAAAGAGCCATCCAGCACGTCCTCCTTGGGCAATCTGGATCAGGCTTTTACTCCAGGTTCTTTTTGGTGCCAAAAAAGACGAGGGACTTGCGACCCATTCTCGACCTGTCCACACTGAACCTGTCAGTTGCCAAAGAAAAGTTCCGGATGGTCACTATTCAATCCATTCTCCCACTTTTACAGGAGAACGACTGGATGTGCTCGATAGACCTCAAGGATGCGTACCACATTCTAATGGACAGCGATCCAGGAGGTTTCTCCGCCAGCCATTATCAGTTCAGGGTCCAAGGTCATGGCAGTTGTAGCCTGAGGCTTCAGGGGAATACAGGTCTTTCCTTACGCTTTGTCCAGGCAGGGACTATTTCTTGCATCTAGCCCGCCATCTAGGGATCACGATCAACCACAAGAAATCCTCCCTTCAACCTACTCAGATTTTGGACTTCATAGGGGCTAGGATAGACACGATGCAATTCAAAGTCTTTCTGACGGCGGACAGACTTTGCAATCTAAACCTTCACATTCTCACTCTTCTACAACCATCAGACTAGTCCTGAGGGGCCATCAATCTGTCACCTATCGCACGTCTGAAAATGAGAATCCTTCAATGGACCTTACAGGTTCAGTGGTTCATCCTACATCATCCCCGGTCTACACCTATTCCCCTCAGCAGGATTACTTTGGTGGCTCGCTCCAGCCACCCCAAGGGGGGCATGCATGGGCAGATCCGTGCATATCAGTGTCCTGGAGATGAGGGCGGTGCTTCTAGCGTTGCAGGCTCTCCATCCCCTTCTTCCTCCAGGGACTATTGCAATTCAGACAACATGTCGGTAGCCTGGTACATAAACAGGGGGGAACCAGATCTTACCCATTTTGCAGAGAGGCCATGAAAGTGTGGGAATGGGTGATATCCACCAAACATTTTAGCGGACAGGTTGAGTCAAATGATCCTGTCACCTTACAAGTGGTCTCTGAACCCAGTAGTAGCGGAGCAAATCTTCCTCAAATGGGGGTCAACCTTGCTGGGATCTGTTGAACAAAGTGCAGCTAGTTCTTGCTAATGAAGTAGATACTCTGGTTCATGCTTGGCCATCGGTCTTCTGTATGCTTATCCTCCTCGGGAGCAGAGTTATCCTCATAGCCCCATTCTGGCCCCCATGCCTGGTCTCATCTAGTACATCCTCCTGGATTTTAGATCCCATTCGGATCTGATCTCTCATCCTTTTAGGATTGAAGCTGGACTACCTCAAGCTCTCAGCTTGGTTGATCCAGTTCCATTGATGGCTAGGACGCCATCCTGGTGGCTGCCCATAAACAGTTGGGAGACATAGGAATTTGGATCCCTTCCTATCCCAGCAGTTCTAGACTTTCTATCCCATACTTTTCATCAGTTCTTCTACTATTAAAAACAGTTTAGGCCCCTAGCTTCTCCAAGATTTGCAAAACATTCCTGAAAGTTAAGACCCTGTTAGTTCCTCCATGGGATCTAACCCTAGTTCTGCAGGCTCTGACTGGTCCTCCTTTGAACCAGCGGCTTCGTCGACTTAAAATATGCATCTTGGAAAGCGGCCTTCCTGATTGCCATTACCTCAGCTAGGAGGATATCGGCGCTTCACGCTCTTTGCAGTAAGCCTCCATATATCATCTTTCATAAAGACAGGGTTTCCCTCAGGACTAACCCCTCCTTTCTGCCTAAAGTGGCTTCAGAAGCCAATATCAACCAGTCCATCAGTCTACCGGTCTTCTTTCCTAATTTTCAAAACAAAGGAGAGTATAGACTCCATTGTCTAGATGTTCATAGACAGTTATGATTTTACTTAAACAGAGCAGCCGATCTTCGAAAATCAGATCAACTTTTTGTGTCATTTGCTAAATCCTGTCTGGGTAAACCAGTCACTAAAGTAACCTTAGCTAGATGAATTTCCCAGTGCATCCTTATCGCATACAAAAGCTCTGGTCGTCCAGAGCCCCTGAGGGTGCGAGCCCATTCTTACCCGATCTATGGCTACTTCTGCTGCTTTCTGGTAAAGGGTTTCTTTGGATGACATTTGCTCAGCAGCTACTTAGGCTTCCTCTCATACCTTTATTACACATTATAAGTTGGATTTAATATCCAGAGGACGCGCATCTTTTGGCTCTGCAGTGCTCCGGAATATCCTTCCATGAGGACCTCCCAAGTTGTTGGTAGCTGGGGACTCTGTCCCACAGGTTGCTGATCAAATGAAGTTAACTACTTCAGATAAAGAAGTCATGTACTCGCCATAACGTTCCATCTGAGTAGGTAACTTCATTTGTCAGAAACCAACCCGCCCTCCATCCCCCGGACCCTTAGTTCGTTATGAAAGGATCAGGATACGTCCAGATGACATTAGGTGGAATGTATAGTACTCCTTTCTTGTGTTATAGTAATTTTCTATGACATTATGGCAAACTCGATCTGAGGGTTAGAGGGAGGTGGCAGGGCATTATGGGTAGGGGAAGGAGCTTGGAGCTCGGATCCTTTAGCTAGGAAAGCTGCCGGCTCGGATCCGAACCGGATCAGATACCCACAGGTTGCTGACAAATGAAGTTACCTACTCAGATGGAACATTATGGTGAGTACATAACTTCTTTTTCTGGTGTATTTGCTTTTTTGTTGGAGGTATATCTTTGTACTTTTGTATTTAGTTGCTTCCCATTAGGGGGGCACCTGACATCTGGGTAAGAAAAACTGATGTAATGACATCAGCTGCATGTTTTATACCCCTGATGTCATAGAAGAAGGGACAGCAACCGACGCAGGACCTAAGACTTTGTTAATCAGGCCAACTGAGGACTACCTGCAAGCAGATAACCCAAATGTAATGACTGCAACAGTGAATACACTCTAACATCTACATTTATGGTAAGTTTACACAACTGTACTTTCTGTTTGCCAAAACACACAACACTGCAGTCATGTTGTACATAAACAAGGGGACACCCACTTTTGACTTCTTTGTCAACTACAGATGTAGGTCTGGTAGACTGTTAACTCTCTGGGGTTGCAACCTTGGCAAGGTACCTCCCAGGGACTCAAAACACTCTAGCAGATCATCTCGGCAGGAGCTTGATCCCCATGAGTGGTATCTGTATCTGAAAACTTTATCAGCATAGTCCAGAAATGGGGATCTGCACAGATAGATGCGTTTGCCACCAAAGAAAATGCTCAACTAAAAAGATTCTGTTCAAGGAGCCAAACTACCAACAGCCTGTTAGACAGATGCTTTCTCCTTCCTTTGGAGCCCACCTGTTCCTTTATGCATTTCCTCCCCTTCCTCTTCATCAAAGGATCCTCCTTAAAGTCAGGGAAGAAGTCCCAAGGGTCATTTTGATAGCCCCAGACTGGCCCAGGCAGTACTGGTTTTCTCTGCCACTAAATCTATCCAACGAAAATCCATGGCAGCTCTGAGTGGACCTTCCGACTCTGGGAAAAGAGGAGGTTTGTGCATCCCAACATACAGACTCTCAGCCTGGATAATTCCCCAAAATACTACTCTGAGCACACCCTGAGTGGACAAGTTCAAAACGTTCTCAAACAGGCTAGAAGGCCTAGTACTAGTAAGTCATACTCAGCCAAGTGGAAAAGATTCTCCATTTGGTGTCTGCAGCAAGGCCTCAATTCTACCACAGCCAATATCTCTGCCATTTCAGATTACCTGGTTACCCTGGTGGACATAAACTTATCCTTTTCTTCCATTAAGATTCAGGAGTTTGCCATTTCAGCCCACATCTATAGTCTTCCTTCTATCTTTTCCCACCCCTTGCTGAAGCAATTCCTTGGGGTATGGTTCACATTAGACCTCCCAGAAGACAACCCACACCTCCATGGGACCTCAATTTTGTTCTAGAAAAATTGACCCTACCCCTTTATGAACCAGCAGCATCTGCTGATTTAAAATGCTTAACCTGGAAGACTGACTTTTTACTGGCCATCACCTCAGCTAGGAGGGTCTCTGAGCTGCAAGCTGTCATGGCAATGGAACCAGACTAATCCATCCAGTTGTCATGGACACATCCTTGAATGAAGCCATACACTTGCCCACCTTCTTCCTCAAGCCTCAGAACCACCAGCCTCCCTACTGTCTTGACAGAAATAAATCTTTCAGAAAATTTTGACTTAACTCTTTGCCATTGGCTCTGAAGGGAAACCAGTCTCCAAACAGACCATCTCCCGGTGGATCTCCCACTGTATTTCTTTTTGTTAACAGCCATCATGGTAAAAAGCCACCTGAAACTGTCAGGACTCACTCTGCTAGGGCCTCATCTACCTCTGCTGCCTTCCTGGTATATCTTAACCAAGCACTACCACTTATCAGCCCCCTCCAAGTCTAGAGCATCATTTGCCACTGTCATCTTGCAGGGCATCCTCTCTTCTCCTTAATTTACCTTCCACCCTCCTCTCAGCTTTGGGAATCATCCCACAAGTCAGGACTGTAACAGTGAAACACAAACAACATAATACAGTTGTGTACGCATACTATAAATGTTGATGTTCAAGTGTATTCACTGTTGCGGTCTTCTTTCCCTCCCTCCTCCCCCCATTTTGCCTACAGTAGTGGTCTGCTTCTGTTTTCTTCACTATTCAGAGGACCCCTGGATGTTAACCCTGGTGGGCCCTTTTCAGTCTTTGGCCCTTTAGTTATGGTTCATCCTGCGGGCTCCTACCTTCTAAGGGGTAAGTAGAAGTGATGATGTGGCGTTGGCTGGCTCCCTGTATACCTAAGCGTACTGACGTCGGGGTAGGGCATCCACCAGCCTTGAGGAGGGAGATTTTTACTCCGGTAGTCTGGGACTATATTTGCATTTTCCACATTTCTTTCCTTCCCATGTGATCCTACACCTTATATTATTTCTGTTTTTTGGCACGTTCATTTGTTGCCTGTTTTTTTTATCGACTTCTGGTTTGATTTCCATTTCTGCTTGACGCCGATGTGCTTCTGCTAAAGTAAGCAGGGAAGTCATCTTAGACTTATTGTCCTCATGTTTCAAAACTTTCACTATATTTGGGTCCTGAGGTCAGCATGTATGTATGCAGTCCCATTGCAGATCTGTTCATGTAAGCAATTTTGAGGAGGCCCATACCTCCTTCAGAATGGGGATTTTTATAAATTTGAGCATGAAGCATCCTTGTTTTCCTATACAAGCTGTCCAACACCTTTTGGGGACAGTTAATAACTCTAAAACTTTGTTAGGACAGGAAGAACAAATTGGTTTATAGCTTGGACTTTGTTCGTAAATGTCAACTCTGTTTTCATTATTAATTTAAGTCTTCTAAAATATTCCTTAGTATTATTTGCATTTGTTCATGTTTTATTGTTGATCCTTCATCAATTCCCAAATATTTGTGCACTACCTCTTGCTCAGGTTCTTTTATATCACATTCTTGTCCCAAACTGATGATCTGATGTTAATCTTCTTTCCAATCATTACTGATGGGTTCGGTTCCGAGCCCTCTGAACAAAGTTGGCCTAATACCAAGCTTGCTACAGCCAAAAACTCTTGAGCTATGCTTCTACCCATAGTGCCCTTCTCAGTTACCTCAGATCTCATTTGCCACATAACCATAAAGCTGTGCTTCAGGTGAGCTCTCAGCTAAGTGAAAACTTTTTGTTATCTCTCAGGATATTTTGTATTTTTTTCCTTTTGCTTGTGGTTTATATTGATATTTCTGTAATCATACAGCTACATTTGGACCTTTCACCCCTGTTTCTGCCAGTTTGCTAAACCTTTTAAGTACCATTGGTGGTATGGCCTTTTATTTCTTGAATACCATCGTTGGTATTTCTTCTCTGTTTCCCTTTTAACTAACTAGTGTGTTTTTTTGACATATTTCATAGGTAGGTACTAGGCTATTGGCACAGGTACCCTGGCTTTCGCCATCCAAGAAAGTTTATTTTCCTTTGCCCCTGTCGAGCAGAGCCACAGAGGTGATACTCCCCGGGGTGAATTTCCTATTTCCCATCCAGTCATCAAGATTTTTCTTGAAGGGTGCTAATGAGGAGCTTTGTTTGATATAGATAGGTAGTTTGTTCCAGAGTATGGGAAATCTCTGGGACAGGGATCTATCCCTCCAGCATGTTCTGTTTATTGTGGTGGCAAGGTTTAGGTCCCTAAAGCATGTAGCTCGGAGGGATTGGGATTTCTTTAAGTGGAGCATGTCCATCAGCTCTGGGTTTGACATAGCTTTGTACGTTGGGCAGAGATCGCCCCTGAGTAGGTGATATGCGACTGAGTAAAGCTGGAGTTTTTTGAGACGGTCTATGTAGGGCATTTGTTTGAGGCCAGTAATCCTCTTTGTGAGGTATTTCTGCGGCCTTTCCAGTTGTTGATGTCTTGTGAGGTACATACCAAAAGGGCTGTTGTACTCTATAATGAGTCTAATGAGTGACAAGTAGGGGGGAGCAATGACCTCTCTTCCTGGATGGGAAACCTTTTGTGATGAGGTGTGCCACGTAGAAGGATTTCTTGACTACTGTGGCAATGTGATTATCAAAGGAGAGACTACTGTCCACCTGTGTCCCAAGGTCTCTTATCACACTTTCTATGTTAAGTAGACTACCACCTATGTGGTAGTTCATGGGTACAGAGTTTTTACCAAAGGGGATGACAATGCACTTTATGGCACTGAGCTTGAGGCCATGGCTTTGATACCAGGCGTCTGTCTCAGTGAGACCCTTTTGTAGGACGTCCACATCATTAGGAGTTTCAATTATGGCTCCTAGTTTGCAGTCATCTGTGAACTTAGTTAGCCAAAGACCTTCTGTGTTAGCCTGTACTTCAGAAAAGTAGATACCAAACAGGAGAGTACCCAGGACTGAACCCTGTGGTACTCCACTTGTCACTGATCTAAAGTCTGATTTGGAGTCTGCTACTTTCACAGTGTGGGTTCTGTCAGTGAGCCAGTTGGCAGTCCATCTTGTGACATAGGGATTTATACCTAATTTAGTGAGTTTGTCTATAATTCCAGAGTGGGGGATGGTGTCAAAAGCCTTGGCGAGATCTAGATAGGCTGTGTGAACCACTTTACCCTCGCCTACGGCTTTGGTGACTGCTTCAAAGAAGTCCGTCAGGTTTAGGAGACATGAGCTGCCTTTTACAAACCTGAACTGGGTGGGGTCCAGTGTTTGGAGATTACCAATGTCTTTGTTTATAACTTCCATGATGATACGTTCCATGGCCTTGCAGACCAGGCTCGTTAGGTTAATGGGCCGGTAGTTCCCGGGGTCCGTGGTGGCTCTCCCTTTGTGGAGTCTGATATCCGTCGCTGTGTGCCATTCAGTGGGCACAAAGCTTGAGGTGAGGCTATGATTGAACGTAGTGCTTAGGTGGGGTGCCAGTTCATTCTGTAGTTCATGTAGAACGCAGCCTGGGATGTTGTCAGGTTCCATGGATGCTGT
Organism: Protopterus annectens; assembly: GCF_019279795.1. Lineage (NCBI taxonomy): Eukaryota > Metazoa > Chordata > Ceratodontiformes > Protopteridae > Protopterus > Protopterus annectens. Next base: position 1,278,198,970 of record NC_056747.1, read on the forward strand.
GTTCTTGGCTTTGGAATGTGTGTTTTTTACCTGTACAGCCGTGATTACAGGAACTTTGCATTCTTCCGGTATGGAGATGGGCCCTTTAAGGGGTGAGGGGGGGGGGGGTAAAGTTAGCACTGAAACTATCTGCCATGATGTTGGCGAGATCAGCTGGTTCTGTATATTTAATGCCATTTTGCTGCAACTCAGAGCAGATCTGAGTACTGCCATTGAGATTCTTGACATAGCTATAGAATGCGTTGTGGTTGTCTTTAGAATCAGTGGCAATTTTGTTTTCATAGCTAGCTTTGGAGGATGTTATGAGGTGTCTCAGCTTCTTACTGAGGCTGACAGGGAGTTCTTCCAGTCATGGAATTTTACTCTTTTTTGCAACAGTTTCTTTCTTCTGTTGTAAAGTTTGTTTATGGCAGGGTACCACCAGATTGGATTCCTTTTTTTGGGAGGATAGCGTCTTGGTTCTGTTAGGGATAGCACGATCCATACACTCATGTAAGTGCTTATAAAGTGCATTTGTGTAGGATTCAGCAGTCATACCTCTGTTGTCCATCTGCATGGATGTCGCGAAGTTTGCCACTTCTGTCTTAAGAAGCATGAAGTTTGCTATGGAGAAATTTTTTATGGTGGTTTCCTAATGGGGGGGCGGGATTTGGATGTCCAGGCTGATTAGCTTGTGGTCGGATCTGACCCAGGAATTGACCTCTGGTGTGGAACACTGATCACCCTTGTTGGTAATGACCAGGTCTAGGATATTGCTGCCCCTGGTGGGGGTGTGGATAATTTGATCCAAGGCTCTAGAATTTATGAATTCCAGAAAATGTTGAGCCAGAGAGTTGGTACATGAGTAGTTTTCCCAGGTAATGGTGGGGTAGTTGAAATCGCCCATTATTAGGATGTTGGGTTGTACCCTAATACTTTCCAGTGTATCAAGAAATGAGAGTGGGAATCCTGGTGCATAGTGGGGGATCTGTAGCAAGTTACAATTTGGATTGCGGTCTTGCCCAGAGTTAGTTGCACTTGGATAATCTCAGATGCATTATGCTGAGCAACTAGCCTGGAGGTGTGGATATCCTTAATGAATATGGACACGCCTCCACCTTTAGTGTTTCAGTCCAGGTTAGGTGGCCGAAAGGTGTGGTATGAATTATAGCCTGGTAATGCAGGGGTGCTCTCTGGAGCCTCAAACCAGGTCTCTGTCACTGCACAGATGTCAGTGTTCTCCATTTTAAGGAGTGCCTCGATGAATGCATTTTGAGGTTTAGACTTCTAGCATTGAGTAGCATTACCCTCAGATTTTGCTTGCTTGTACTTGTTATGGTGGTGATTTAGTGTATATTTTAGATAGTTTAGACTGAGATAATAAGAGTTTGAAAAATTTTCTCTAGTATTCTACCTGGATTGTTGTGTGGAAATTTCATTATGTTTGATAAAAAGGGCACACCAGGTTTTAAACATTGTGCTTCATGTAAGGGTAAACTTCCTAATAGAAGTTCCATGATGATTGTGTTTATTGTTTGGGGGTGCCCCATCTTTCAGTGCAACCCCTCCCCCCTGTGTGATTTGTCAAAGTTTGTCAGCGCACCCTGAACGAGCACAAGAATAAGTTGATTCTGAAGGGCCTGCTTAAGTCGCCCATTTCAGAGGCCCTTTCTGCGATGGAGGTTTCATCCCCTCCTATCAAGGATAAGAAGAGGTCCCACTTGGTTCCCTCTTCACTATGTGGTGACCAGGGCAAACCTGTAAAGCCTAAAGTGCCAAAGCTATCTTGAGCGCATAAGTCTGCCTCGTCGTCACCGACCTCTTCCGCTCCAGCTTCGGCTGTTTCTATGTCTCTGCCAGTTTCGGTTCCGATACTGTCTCCAGCACTGACTATCGACCTCACAACTACTACTACGACTTCAGCACCAAATGCCACTTCGGCACAGTGCACACCTTCGATGCCTATCTCTGCAGTTACGACTGAACCTTCCCCTTTGGCTCATAGCCCATTTACGGTCCTGATAAATATGAATTTGATTCCACTGCTTCCGGTCTCCAAACTTGAGACATCGGTGCCAGTAGATTCCACACCACAGACCCGATACTCTCCATCTACAGACCCATTTCTAGGGCAGGTGTGCAGTCAGAAGAATTACAGGCCTAAAGCAGATGCCCTATGCTGACCATCTAAAAATTATCCAGCTATACTCTTGTCGCATATAGTCTACTCAGAAGTGATCTCTGCTCAACATGCAAGGCCATGTCAAACCCAGAGCTGTTGGACATGCTACACTTAAAGAAATCCCAATCCGTCAAAGCCACACCCTCCAGGGATCTAAACCTTGTCATCAAAATGAACAAAACATGCTGGAGGGATGGGTTCCTGACCCAGAGACTCCCCAGACTCTGGAATAGACTGCTCATACATGTCAAGCAGAGGGCCTCTTTGGCCCTCTTCAGAATGAATCTTGACGATTGGATGGGAGATGGGAAATTCACCCCGGGATCACGTCAGTCACCCTGCTACACAGGGGTCCAGGGAAGTAAATATTGTGGGAAGAAATAGCCAGGGAATTGTTATGGCTAGGCTTGTGTAGGCCCAAGGGCCGATAACTTAGTACTACCCTACGAACCTTGGAACGACCCGACTCCCCATCTGGAATTTCCACTAGATCCACCAGGAGCCTTACAGAACTTGATGTGGTGTGTTTTGTGGACCAGCTTTTGACAGCCAGGAGGATACCCACCCCTTCTTGGACCCATCCTCCTGTAGGACTTTGGTTGACTTCACCAGGGACTCCATCCTACTCTCCTCCTTTGACCTTTCCGGTTCCAAAGCCTTCTGCTCCAACTTGGCGCTTGTAGTGGACCTCAGTGGGCCTCCGGAATTGTCCCTTTGGCCTTTGGTCCCCACTGAACCGGCCCTTCTTCAACCCCGTGATTGGGCTGCAGGCTCCTTAACTCGTTGCACGGTTCTGAGTGTTTGTATGGTTCCATCCTCTGTGCTGGGAGTCCTGTCTACACCAATCCTGCTTTTGAGGCTCCATCCTCTGGATCGGGTTTGACTAAGAGGGGTGTGACTCCAGTTCCGAGGTTGCCCTTCTCTGTTCCGGGCTCCTATCCCTCTTTGGGTGGACCTGCTTTCCAAGTAATGTAGAGGGCACTTGCTTCTGGAAGTATTCCACAGACGTCGGAACCTCAGACCTCTACCCCTGAGCTACAGCTGTCACAGGCCACCCCTCCGGGACACCAGGCAGGAAAGCCACAGGACCCTCCATTGCATGGTGCCCCCTCTTCAGAGTGCTCAGAAGCCCCCCACTGAGGAGACCCCACAGAAGAGATCATGCAAGAGGAATCGCGTGCAAGAGGAAGCACGTAGACTCTCCTGAAGTCTTGAACAGAGGACACTGGTTTTGATGACTGTGAAGGGTCCCCTCAGTCACCCCCTAGGATGTCTCCTTTTGGAGACATCCTTAAAATGTTGAAACAGTTGGGTGGCTGGAAGCCCACTAATCCTTCTGAGGAGTCCGTGTGTCTGTAGGCTTTCTGTGGCTGGCCATCTACCTCTTTGGTGAGCCCTCCTGCAGATGACCTGGTACAACTTGTGGTGTAACGTGCTTAGAAGAATCCTGAGTCTTTTGAGTCGATCCCTCGGAGACCTGACAAGATACTTTCTCCCCACATTGGTCCAAAGGTTTACCAGTCGATGCTATGGTGGTGGCGGCGGCCACTAAAAAGGAGCTCGCCGAAGAGAGTCCTATTGTTCCACCCGCCCAACAGAGTTCTGGGCCATGGAGAGATTAGGGAAAGTGAGTCTTTGCTTCCGCGACCTTTGCTATACGGTCCCTGAATTACTTGGCACATTTTACGGGGCTCCAAAGAGACTTGGTTTCCGAACTGTCTGGAAGACTCGCAGGACAGGTGTCTGATGAGATAAGGGATAAAGTTGTCTCACAGCTTGCAATCCTGGAATAGAGTTCGTCCATGAGGTTGCTGTCACACTCGAGCAAAGAGGTGGCGAATGCTGTGGGTTCAGGCTTGGCAATGAGACGCCATTCCTGGAGGTGCCTCTGTGACTTTGTGGATCCTTTCAAGTCTTCCTTCCTGAATGCTCCCATCAATGCATCTTCCCTTTTTGGTGCCAAGGTGAAGGACAGTCTGGCCAGGTGTGAGCAGGACGGTAAGACCCTGTCTGCCGTAAGTCATTTTTCCAGTCCTCAACGTTCAGGAACCAGAGAAGTGGCAAAATGTGGTACAAAAAATCTCCGGGTCCTTTCTGTGCCACACTTGACGATACCCCCAGGGGCAGAGGGGGTAACAATTCTGGAAGACACCCCTATTGAGGCAGAGAGGTCTACGTAATCAGGGACCCAGGGATTCTTTCTCTGGGCAAGCCTTATCACCATTCCTGAATAGCTGCCCAGTTGCTTTCTTGTGGTAACAGTTAGGGGTAGTTTCTCTCTGCACCAAGCTGCCTGGCATACAATAACCACCGATCGTTTGGTGCAGAAGATCATAACCAGAGGTTACACCATTCCCCTCATCACTTATCCAAAACTTCTGACATAACTTCCCAATGTTCCACCCAGTCAAAGGAAGCAGCTGCAAAAATAAACAAGCTGTATATATAAAAAAAAAAAGTCATCCAATTAGTCCCACCAGACCAATCTGGATTTTACTCTAGATTATTTTTGGTGCCAAAGAAGACAGGAGATGGGAGACCCATTCTGGGTCTCAGCAATTTGAAAAAGTTTGTTGCCCAAACCAAATTCCGGATGGTCACGGTTCAGTCCATTCTTCCTTTTCTAAGGGAAGGCAATTGGATGTGCTTGATCTCCGGGATGCATATTACCACATCAAAATGGACGAACACTCCAGGTGTCTACTTCACTTCTGGCTATGAGCCAATCATTACCAGTTTCGAGCCCTGCCATTTGGACTCTCTACAGCCTCCAGAGTGTTCACAAAGTGCATGTCAGTGGTTACAGCTTACTTGAGACTGCACGGATTCGGGATGTTTCCATATTTGGTTGATTGGCTTCTTACCGCCCCCATCAAGCATCTTCTGGTAACAGCCCTGCAATACACTCCCTGGCGAAACTTTTGGGGATAACTGTAAACTGGGAGAAATCCAATCTTGCTCCAGTCCGGAACATAGAATTAATTGGAGTAGTCTTCGACACCTCCTCTTGTCTGGTGTCACTCCCAGCTCACAGACTTCAGAGATTGATGCTGCAGCTCTGGGTGATACTCTGTCAAAACAAAGTCTCAGCAAGAGAGGTTCTTCAGGTTCAGGAATCATGGCAGCTTCCATACCAATAGTGCCTCTTGGGAAACTGCATTTGTGAATACTTCAATGGCTTCTATTCTCTCAGTTGTTTCCGAATTACCACCCTCTATGCTTTCAAATTCAGATGACCATTCTTGCAAGCAGGACCATCTCTGGTGGATGAGGCCAGACCTTTGGAGCTGCCCATTCCAGCCCCCCCCAACCCAAAGCCATATGTCCAAAGATGCTTCCCTGATAGGGTGGTGGGGGCCATTTCTAGGTTACGAAAGTCCAAGGTGCATGGTCCACATTGGAGGCCAACCTGCATATCAGCATTTTAGAACAGAGAGCATTGCAAGCATTCCAACCTGTTCTTCCTTCTGGAACGATTGCAGTTCAGTCAGGCAACATGTCATTAGTCTGGTATATCAACAAGCAAGGAGGAACCAAGTCCTATCCCCTGTGTCGAGAGGCAATGAGAATTTGGCAGTGGGCGATAGCTTCCAACCGCTTTCTGATTGCAACAGATATCCCGGGGATTTTCCAGCGTGATTGCAGACAAATTGAGCAGATGTATTCTCCTGCCTCACAAGTGGTCCCTCAATCCTGACGTAGCAGCAGAAATTTCCAGTTGTTGAGGCCAGCCTTGCTGCGACCTATTCACCTCCCAGTCAAGCAACAAATGCAGCAGCTATTTTGTCCTATTCCCCGCAAAGGGGGAGTCCCCGAGCAACGCTCTGATTCACGATTGGCCCACGGGACTGCTATGTGCGTATCCCCCCATTTCTCTGATACCCCAATTCATAAATAAAGCAATTTGGTTGAAATGCAAAGTGATCTTCATAGCCCCCTTTTGGCCTCAACAAGTTTGGTTCCCTTTCCTTTGGCCTCATCTGTTATGTCGACCATGGATTCTGGACCCTCTTCCAGACCTAATTTCTCACCCTCAAAGGTTGAGTCACCCGAACCTATCCAGTCTCAAGCTGACAGATTGGTTTCTCCACTTCTGTTAATTGTCAGACAGGGTAACCTCACCTCACCTGTTTGTGACATTATTCTGGCTTCTCATAGACCATCCACCAGAAAGACTATATCTAGACAAATGGAAAAGGTTCTCTATTTCGTCAAAGAAAAAGATGCTAGATCTGTACTCTGCTCCCGTCACAGCAGTTTTACAATACCTATCTAAGTTGAAGATGGAGAGACAGCTTCTACTATACAAGTACATCTAGTGACTATCTCAAGCTATCATAATGGGTTGGATGATTCTCCCCTCATCTCACTTCAGTTATGCAAAACATTTCTCAAAGGGGTCTCCCACATTAGGCCTCCAGTCAGACAACCTGTAGAGCCGTGGAACCTCACGTTAGTTCTCTAGTCTTTAACTCGACCTCCATTTGAGCCTGCAGCAAAGTGTGACCTCATATTCTTGTCGTGGAAATCCCTTTTCCTGGTAGGCATCACATCAGCCAGACAAATTTCTGAGCTTCAGGCATTATGCAGCAAAAGGCACTGTCTAATCTTCAACAAGGACAGAGTATCACTCCAGACAAATCCATCTTTCCTCCCCAAAGTTGTTTCGGACTTTTCCATCAGTCAGACCATTGATTTGCCTGTGTTTTCTACCTTTCCAGGATAGCCAGCAGCCATACTCTTTTTTTTTTTTTTTTTCTACTTCTTACCTCCCCCTTACCTGTCTCGTAGCCTTTACCTGGCTTCCATATTTGCCTCTCCTACTGCTAGATTACTTCTTTCCTTCCAGGAGTTATTGTTGTACTACAGGTTTTACCCACTAGATGACACCCTCTTCCCTATAAATCTGTCCTATTCCCTCATGTTTGAAATACTCAGTAAACTAGTTTTATCCACTGATTTTCATTAAACCTAACTACTTGTTTCATTAAAAGCAACTGTTGTATACTTTACTTATCTCTGCCTAGACCTACTTTAAGCTTCCATTTTTCACCTTTATCCTCCTATTGACCCAGCCTGCTCAGACTATCTCTACATCTATCACCTCTTTCACCTACCTGCACCTTAACTTACCTTTAGCAGTCAGCATTTCCACTGATTGTTTTTCACAGATTGGTTTTTCCTCCTTATTTGGCTCTTCCTGCTCCTTTCGCCCTGTGAGCTCACTCCGCTCCCCTACCCTACCCCCAAATCTCACCCACCCCCAGTACACCTAGCCTTATACCTCTATAACCACTCCCACTTCCCTATCAGCCAGTCACATTCCACCCCTCTTCAACATCTTCTAGCTACCTCACCACTCCTCCACTATGTTCGTACACTCTCACCTCCTCACTTCCCACTCTCCACCTCTTCAGCACCATGCCTGTTTCACCCATATCTGCTTGCCTTATACCCCTACTTCTGTTTTCAATTCTCCCTTTCCTTCCCTATATCTTAACTGCCTATGAACATCTTCACTGCTCTAACTTCCACCAGTCGTCAAAACAAACATCCCTTCCTGCTCTATCACCTACCCTGAAACACATAAACATAACATATACAACCATTTCCTCCCAAGATGTCATAGTCACCAATATTACCTACAAACACTACCAAGTCAAGAAACCACAAACCTTACCAAATCTTACTCTAACACCTTCACCTCCTTAGAGATGATGACATTCATCCCAACCCTGGCCCTATCAGCAACACTACGTCCTACACAACCAGTCCTCCTTCCTCATCCCTACACGGCCTCCTAACTCCCTCTTATTAGCTAACTTAAATATACGTAGTATTAACAATAAAATAACTCCGCTTCATGCCCTGCTTGAGTTACACAACTTTGACATTTTATGTGTTACAGAGACATGGCTAAAACCACATACACAGGACTGTGAAATCACCCCTCCAGAATATAGTATTTTAAGAGTGGATCGCCCTAACAAGAAGAGAGGGGGGCATAGCCTTAATATATAAATTAGGGCTCCAACTTACACTATTAGACACTTGTCTTCCATCAGATACCAACTGTGAAATTCTTTTCACCAAACTACAACTAAATACTGGTAAGTCCATCTATATTCTATGCTCTTATCTTCCTCCAGGTAATAACATCAACCCCCTTGAAAATATCCTCAGCTGGTTGTCCACTAACTATCCTCAAGAAACCATTGTCCTAGGTGACTTTAATATTGATTGGAATACCTGTAATACTGAGATCCCTTCTAACCACATAAACCTACATGGCTTTTCTCAAATTGTTTCCTCACCCACTCTCATCCATAAACCCAACAACAAAGAATACATCCTTGATTGGATCCTTATAAATACTCTGTCCCCTAACTACATGATAGGCATCCTCCCCGAAGACATGAGTGATCACTCTTTAACTTATTTAATTCGACAAAAGACCAATTCACCCAGACCTATAACCTTCAGAACCACTCGCTCCAATAAACATTTTAACCCTGAACATTTCCAAAAGGAACTAAGTCTATGCAACTGGTCACCCTTAAAACACCTTCAACTGGGGGAAGCAGTGGCCTATTTCAATTCTAAGTTCCTTGAAATCCTCAACTTCCACTCCCCTTCCCGTACCCTTAGGAGTAGGACAAAAATTGCACCTTGGCTTACAAAAGAAACTAAACATAAAATGTTGCTGAGAAACAATTTATGGTCAGGATGGCGTGCTTCTAAGGACCCATCTGATCATATACAATTTAAACAGCTTGGAAACTCTACTAAAGCATCTATACTATTAGACAAAAAAAAAATATTCTTTCAACTCCAGCAAAACAACCACCAAAGCACAAAGAAATTCTGGTCAGGGTTCAATACACTCCTTCATCCAGGCAGCTCTAAGACACCCACCCCTTCTGGTATCACCCATGACACTCCCAGACAAATTGCTGACTCCTTCAACAACTTCTTTACTGAAGCTATCCAGTCTCTTGCCAACTCACTGCCTCCTGTATCCACTAATCCGCCCCCCTCCTCCTTTACCTCTCCACCCACTTTCTAATTCCAACCTGTCCCTACATCCCTCATCTGTACCCTACTACAAAAACTCAAACCCTCTATCCCCTCAGTGGACCTTCTACCTGCTCAGTATCTTCAAATTGCAGCCAAAGTTATTGCTTACCCTGTCTCAATCATAATTAGCAGAACCATAAAAGAAGGTACCATCCCAACCATCTGGAAAATCTCGCATATTATCCCCCTTCATAAGGGTGGCAACTCAACAGAACTTTCCAACTTTCGTCCAACTGCCCTACTCTCTCACATAGCTAAAATCATGGAAAAATGCATCCACCACCAACTACTTGACCACCTTCTCCTAAATGGCCTATTAGCTCGCTCTCAGCATGGCTTTCGTCCCTTCCATAGCACTGCTACTGCCCTCCTTTCATTTACTGATCACATCAACAAAAACCGTAACAGTAACATCCTCTCATCTGCTGTCTTTATGGATCTTTCCAAAGCATTCGACATGGTTAATTTATCAACGATCTTGCTACTAGTATCCCCCAAGCTGTAACCATACAATATGCTGATGATTCCACTTTAATCTCCTCAGCTACAAGCCCATCTGAACTACAGATCCTCACCCAAAATGTCTTTGAGCTTGTAAGAAGAGTGTTTTTTACAGCAATGTCTCCTCCTCAACCCTAAAAAGACTAAACTACTGCTATTTACTCAGACACAAAAATCTACCCCACTTCACTTCTCTATAAAATCCAGAAACAGCAGTCATATCTCCTGAGGCAACAACCAAACTTTTAGGGGTTACTGTTGACCACAGCCTTAACTGATATTCTTAATACCACAATAAAATCGGTAAACCAAAAACTTGGCTCCCTCTACAAAATCAAGCCCTTCCTCACTCCTACAGCCAGAACTACCATTGCCCGCACCCACCTTATCTCTACTCTCTTCTATGCCTCACCTATATACACTAATCTCTCTAAAACTAACCTCAACAAGTTGACAATCTCCTATAACAGTATAGCCAGATTTGCTACCGGCTCCCCATTTAGAACACATCACTGCCTAAATTTAAAATAACTCTGTTGCCTTGAACTGCACAATCAATTTTTATTTCAGCAACTAATTATTTCCCAAAAAATCCTTTATTATCCAGATAAAACACCAGTTCTTACAAATCTCATCAGTCCATATAAAAATCTTTCTAACCTTCGTTCATCTAATAAACTATTAGTATCTACACATAAATCCAACAATAAAGCAGGAGATTCCCTTTTCTCTTATACAGTGGGAAAAAGCTGAAACCTACTTCGTGGTGACCTCACTTGTATTTCCTCTACTTCACTTTTCAAAAGGAAACTTAAACTTTATCTTACTAGCCACTCGCTCTGTCCCTGTAGCAACCCTAACTAATACTTTTTCCTCCTATTTCATCATCATGTAACTTTTCCTAAGCTATTCCACCTTATATTACTGACACTTTAAAGGTCACTACCTGAAAGTTGGACTTGGTTTACCCAGCTAGACTTAAGACATCCCACCTGCTTCCTACTTGAAGCACAACTTCCACTTTACTACTCTCTCCTATTCCTGATTTTATTCTCTTCTATAACTTGTCTCTTTTCCAACTCCTTACTTAGATCCTATTCTAGGAATTTCCCTCTTCCTTCTTGATACTTTCCCTCTATGGGGAAAAAAACCTCAAACTTGAAAATAGGGGACGTGGTGTATTTTATCTGTATTTTATCTTAACTAAACTTTAATGTATCTATAACTGAAGTTTAATGCTTTGTAACTGTAATTTGATTTTGTATTTTGTCTGTACTTTGTGGAGCTTTTCTCCCCGGGCCTCTACTGAAAATGGACATATATCCAGCTGGACTAGCCCGATCAACAAATGTTAAATAAATAAAATAAATACATTTTTCCCACATTTTTCTAATAAAGGGGAATACTGTGTACATTCCTTGAATGTGCACAGACAATTGAGATTTCATTTAGACAGGACCAAAGCAATACATAAAACTGACCAACTTTTCATTTCCTTCTCTGGGCCTAGAATGGGAAATTCTGTCTCCAAGGTCACTTTATCAAAATGGTTAAGGGACTGCATATGCTACATTTATTCACTTGCAAAAGAACCTATGCCACAGAATGTTAAATCACATTCTACTAGATCTATGGCAGCGTCTGTAGCCTTCCATTCCAGATCTTCTGTGGATGATATCTGTGCAGCAGCCACTTGGGCTAACCCCCACACTTTATTAATCATTACAAATTGGATGTGGTCTCCAGAGGGATAGCTGCCTTCTGCTCAATGGTGCTCAGGAACGTTCTTTCATAAGGGCCGCCCAAGGAACACAAGGTAGCTGGGGATTATGTCCCATCAGTGATGAATGGAAAGAAGATTAACATCATCAGATAAAGAAGTTATGTCTTACCATAACGTTCCATCTGTGTTGTTGATCTTCCTTCATTCATCACTTCCCACCCTCCTTCCCCCACCAAAGGCTTCTGGGGGATACTTTGGATCCAAATGGTGACTTGGATTATTTGCGAGGAAATGGCCTCTGCTTTACTAGTACAACATAGGCAAACTCGATGTGAGGTAACAGGGAGAAGGGCACTCTGGGTAGAAGCTTGGCTCGAGAGTTTTTGGCTGGCGCAAGCTTGGTATTAGACCGACTCGGTTCAGAGGGCTTGGAACCGAACCAATCAGTGATGAATGAAAGATCATCAACAACACAAATGGAACGTTATGGTAAGACATAACTTCTTTTTTCTTGGTGCTGCAGCTTTTCTGCATCAAAGGCTGTTTTTGCACATGCATCAAGACCAAATGACATTCTTATATCATCTGAAAAAGTTTTGACCACTTGCAGATGTTATTCGTGTTTCACTGTTGCAGTCATCACATGTGGGTTATCCCTGCTGTGGTAGCTCTCATCCGGCCCGAATACCAGAGTCTGTTGTTTTTCTGCATCAGCTGCTGTCACCTGTAGTCTGACGTCAGGTCGTCAGTGCTATAAAGCAAGGCAGCCGACGCCATTACATCAGTCTTTCTTGCCGTGGAGCCCGTAGCAGAAGCAGTTCTCAAGTGTGCCGGTAGGTCATTAAACAGAGTTTGAATTTCAGCTGAAAACGTCTAAAGCTAAGTAGCACGTTTGGGATCCCTTTTTTTTTTTTTTTCTTGCACTAACCGATGTCAGTGTCACCCTGGAATATCCACCTTTGAATTTTTATCCCTGGAATAATAGTTTGTCCTTTGTCGTGGTTTAACTGTAAAGTGGTTTGCCACTGTTTTGTGGTCACTGTAATGTAATTGATTCATGTAGGGTGTATCTTATACATTTTAAGCACACTCTTATCCGTGAATGTGGGATACTGTCAAAAGCTTTTTTGTAGTCTATCCATGCCATACTTTTTATAGCTCTCCATTATGAGCTTAACAAATGATCCTTTGTTCCATATGACTTTCTTTTATTACCCTTTTGCTCTACTGCCATGATTGAGTTTTCTTCTAAATGACTATAAACTCTGTCAGCATCAGTTCTAGTATGTAGTTCAGTGAGGTGTTGCCAGCTGCCTCTTTCTTTCATCATCTGCCTTTTCCTTCTCAGGAGTTATCTACAGAAAAGTCTTCATGGTAACGGTTGGTCCCATCACGTTTCTTTCAGGGTGGTTCCTGCTTTGATATCCTAGGCAGTGCTGTAAGAGCAGCCTGGAGTAATTTGCTATTGTAAGTTTTTATGGGAAGAATGGTTGGGCTTAAAAAGGCCCTTTAGTGTTGTTAACAAAGTAATCATCTATGAACTTTGTGTGGCTTAGACGAACAGGATTTTTAGACAACCCCAGGTGGAGACCCCTTAGCCTGATGTCACTATTTCAGCAGCTACCTTAGAGGAATCCTACTCCAAATTGTCTTTATTCTGTGTGAGGAGGAGGAATTCAGGTCCTTGGAAAGATTGGGAAATCGTACCTGTATGTCCTCTTCCATGTGTCTTTGGGCACTTAATGTTTATATGCCACAGTTTGAGGGAAATGATAAATGAGATGTTGCATACTGATGAGGGTTTGCTTGAGGGACCTGCCAAAGAGTAGGTAATTATTGGGCATTCATCCCTTCTGTTGATAATTTGATGGCTCTGTCAGCTGCTTTGCAGCTCACTGAGTTGCCAGGAGTACATGTTCTTGATTCACAATGTGTCACTCTTCAGGGTAGTGTCTCGCTACATTTCAAGAGGACCCTAAAAGAATATTTATGGATGCAGTATTTACTGCACCTTTGTTGATTAGGCCTAAAATTTGAACACCTTCAGGGCACGAAGGAGAAAGAACAATCCCTTGCAGCTGTTGGGGGGGTTGCATTGACCATTCATTCCCCACTATGTTTGTTTATTTTTTAGAATCTGGAAGAATTTGCCTAAGTTTGTGTGTGTGTATGTTGTCCAGGGATCCCACAGTCATTAAACGGATTACAAGCTTAGACCATCCATATTTGAATATTGGCAACACCACCAGTCTGACAGCCATGATCCTTAGCATTTTTAAGGATGTTGAGGATCTTCCAAAGAGGTTTCCTGACTCCTTTCATAGCAGACTTCCTGCAGAGGTAGTCAGAAGGAAATTTTCTCCACCTGTTTTTGTGATGTAGTATCTCCAACATGAGACGAATAAGGGAGAACATAAAAAATGGCGACTTTATCTGATCCAGCTCAACTTGGTGGTGGTAAAAAAAAAAGCCCACATTGAATCTGGTGATCCATAAGCTCCCCCTAGTAAAGCCCATTCCAGGAAGTTCTAGCAAGCCAGCAAGGACAAGGATTTTATGCTGGATTCTTTTTGGTGTCATAGAAGATTTGTAATCTCGGCCACCTAAATGCCTTTCCTAAAGGTCCATTCTGCTGTGTCCACTAAAATAAGGTGATTATTCTCTTTTGAGCTACAGTTTGTTGTCTGCATGCAAAGATTGCAGTGGTGCCCAGGATTTTTCTCCATTTCGGAATCAAGACCAATCACTTTCAGGTCCTGTCACTGCAGTTTGTTCTCTTATCAGTTCATTGGATGTTCGCCAAATACATAGCATAGTAGCCAGTTATCTTCAGCTCCAGGGCATCAGGGTTTTTCTTTCAGCCCCTAGATCTTTTGATTGGGTTGTTTTCCATCCTGGGACTAACTGTCAGGCTCAAAATCTCCCTGCTTACTCCATTGCAGACCATACTTTTTTTTATAGGAACCTTGTTCAATATGAAGTTGGAATGCCCATGTCTTCCTTTAGATAGTGTAGAGCACTGTGCATTCAGTCTCTCCTTCTTTCATAGGTAATGACTGAGTGGTTGCATCTGTGTCTTGAGATGTATGGCAGTCACAGTGTTAGTGTTGTGTGTCAGTCTCCACATGAGGGTCTTGGTGGATGCTATTTACCCAGTAATTACAGCACTCTAGTACAGTGGTACAAGATAGTCAAGATCTCTTTAGCACGTTGGCACTGTCTTCTTTGGTGACTGTAGTTGGAAAGCCTTCTCCAGAGCATCCCCATTGTACTTCCCGCACCTTTGTCCATGGTCACAATGGATGCCTGTGCATGAGGGTGGGGGGCGAGGCACTTCATTAGACACACCGTGTTCAGGGGATGGGGTCAATACAGGAGAACTTGTTACCTTTCCCTGTCGTGAAATAAGTGATTTTGCTCCCCATGACCTCGGCCTTGATGGGCCAACAGGAGGTTATAGGAACTATTTGTTCTGGCAGAATGGGAGCTGGGTTTTTCCAAGTTAGATGGGAGCGCTGTGGCCCATTTGTTCCTCCTCAGGAATCCGTCGTAGCCCCTTGCTCCCTGGTGGAAATCTGATGGTAGGGAGCAGGCCAGGTTGCTGCAGTCACTGCTGCCCAAGGAAGAAGTATGCTTCCATACACCTGTTTCACCTGTGCTGCATAGTGAATACACTAGAACTCTGCTGGGTAAATGCCTAATGCTCTGCCTAAGTGTCACCCATATGGTGAGCTGGAGCCACAGCCTGCCCATCCAGATGGTTGAGCTGCCAGTGACCACTCACTCCTGTACTGTCAGGCCAGCAATTAGAAACACCCGACCTGGCAGTCAGGTTGGGTTTACCTGTGGTAGTCTGAGATTTTACCCTGTATACCATGGAGCTGGCTTGAAAATAAGTCTTGTTTATTTTTCAGGCATTATAAGATAGTCTTTAGATTAATGTTGCAGTAGCATGTATAACTGCATGGGATGTATTCGCCAAGGATGTTTGATGTGTGGCCAATCTAACAGAGGTTAGGGCTGCTTCCTCATGCACCATATATACATACTGGTATAATGTATCTGTCTTGGAGCTTTTCTCCCCAGGCCTCTACTGAAAATGGACATATATCCAGTTGGACTAGCCCGGTCAACAAATGTAAAATAAAAATAAATAAATAAATGTCATCTCTCAGCCTGAGCTTACATGCTGTTATAAGAGGAATATATGGGCATGCCAAAAATCAGAACTTTCTTACCATGGGTATGCTAATGCAGATTTCTCATCAACTTAAATTAGCAGTGTGAGTGTCCGTATTCAAATTCAGCTACAGTTCTGGGCAGATAAGTATCCCTCTTGGGGAAACAATTTTCTGTGAAAAACTTGTATAAAAATTATAATTTATTATGATTGTCTGGGTAAATGTTCTTGAGGTAGACAAATCCCATACTTGTTTTTGTCTCGAACGCAAAATAAGGTCCTGTCAGATTTTCTTTTCTTTATGCCCATATGTAAGAAGTGGGTACATTATCTCAGTTTTTTTTCTCTTGAGAACAAGTGCCTTAGGGATTTGTTATGGACAGCCATAACAATGGACTCCTCTTTAGAGGACTTCTTCCCTTTAACAGAAAAAGAAACTTAATGAAAGAGGTTTTCAAAGACTCTCTGACTTCCACTCTATTTCCTTTGGTCTTGGTCTGAAGACTCCACTGAGGTGCAGTCCTCTGTCTGCTGGTACATTTGATGAGACCCTTCAGGAGGCTGCTGCTAAGGCTCACATTGTCCAAACATCCTTTCAGGCCACACGTCAAGTTAATCTTGACTGAGAAGGGGAAAGCTTTCACACTGTTTGAGGGTGAGGGAAATGTACACTAGGTACTGGTAATGGAGGATATTGCTGGATCACTTATGGAGGTCTGGCCTGTGGAATTCTCCCATAAAATCATAAGGCTTCTAAGAACAGGACTCTGTCTCTCTCACACAGACAAGACTTGTCCCCTCGTGTCCTGCTTCTGTGCAGAAAGCTTCCTAGGAAGATTAATATAACTTTGTACAAGGCATGTTCAAAGCAGTGCTGTTGCTCTAGCATTCCCTTCCAGCTTTTACCACAGTTAAGAGAAAGAAACCCTTCTTCCACAGAGTCTGTGTCTGAATCCAGTGTTAAGGGTCTGGATTAAGCTTTTTTTTCTACTAAATTTGAATCAAATGATAGACATACCTTTGACAGATTTGGAAAAGGTCTGCACATTTTCCACATTGGCATTTAGGGAAATTTTATTACCAAATGCATGTGTCAAAATATCTTCTATCAATTTTTGTTAATATGCATCCAATGCTAGCTGGTCTGCTTTACTTGGACACTAAATCTCGACTATTTGATATGTTAATTCTGCTTCCCAGATCAATAAACATTCTATTAAGCTTGCTTATGGATGCTGTCTAGGGCTGCTGCTACAGATACAGTAATGCATAGAAATACTTGGACTAGATTGCTAAATTTCTCTGCTTTACTGATGATCCAGTCATTAAACATGCCACTTGACGGAGACCTTTTACAGGTTCATAGGCGAGTACTAGGCTAGCGGCACTTGTGGGCCATTTTAAGCCTATTCAATCTCCCTTTCGATGCTTGTTAACCTGTCCCGTTTGGTGTTAAGACCGTCCTTGCTCTTCCCTTGGTTGCTAATTGTATATTCCATAATGCGGATGATTGAGATTATACCAAAAATAATTTGAGGAGGCACATGCATGGGATAAAACATTTTAAGAGCTGTGTAAATCTTGTTACCCATCCATTGGTACAAGTTGCACTTGCATATGGACGACAGGGATGAGCTTTGTTTAACATGGTTAGGGAGTCTCTTTAAATTCTTCAGTTGAGGTATTTAAACTTGAATAAATGGGAGGATTAATGCAAGAGTCTTGTTATTTCATGATACCAAAGGATATTATTCTTCCTTCAAACGCCTTTTAAATCTTCTCAGCAAAAACCTGCTAAGCAGCAATACAAGAAAAAAAAAGGCAATGTGGCTCAAAAAGCAAAGGAGGGGATCTCAAGGACCATCTTTTTCAAAAGAAATTTTGGTGACTACCTAGGTTTCTTTACCTTCCCCACCTTTCTTCCCCACACTGGCCTTCTGTCTCCAATGACCAGCATTCCCTTCGGCTACCTTTATCTCAAGAAAATAATTACCTCAGATGCCTGGGTTCTAAGATCGATTGAGAGTCGTCGTAGATAGACTATAATGGTTACAGTTAGACTACAGTGAATATCCCCTCCTCCTCGATCTGGGATCCTTTTTCCTTGTTCATATTCTTTCCGATTACTGACTTGGTGAGTGATAGATCCAGTTCTTCCATCTCAGCAAGGCAAAAGCCCTTATTCCAGAATGTTTCTTGTTGCTGGAGCAGAAGGCACATGGAGACCTATTTTGGACCTTTTGAAGCTAAACCCGTTTTGCTTGGTACCAAAATTCAAGATATTCACTTTACAGAATTATTATTCCGTTTCCCAAGACTTCCGTTTGCATTCTCCCATTTGGATACTTTTTCATTTCATTTCCCTTCAGCCAAGACACTCTAGCAGGTCTTCATCTCATTGCTCCTGTCTTTTCAGCAGCTTGGGTTAAAACTAAATTTGAAAACATCCTGTTTAGACCTCACTCACAAGTTAGTGTTCCAGCATGTCTCCTAAACTCCTGACTGTCAACATCCTTCCTTCAGCCAAACTTCTCTCCACTTTTTTAATATAGCCCTTCAAAACTTCTCTACAACAAGAGAGTTCCTCAAAATTTTAGGTTACATGGCTTCTTCTTTATTTAATGTTTCCATTTGCCGGACTTCACTTGAAGAATCCAGTGGTACCTGAAATCATTTTCTGTCTCCTTTCCTTAGCCTTCTGAATTATGATTCTCTATTCCGTCACAAAAGGCCTTACTAAACCCAGACCTCCCTTTTTGTGCTCTTCTTTTCAGTTAGTTGCAACCAATGCTTTGACCTTATATTAGGAATGGTATCCTAAGGTGTCAAGTCCAGGCCACGTGTCAGATGTAGATACACAAACGTAAAGAAGATGATGGCTCTAGCAAAAGCCGTTGGAGGTTTGAATGAGCTGGACCACTGTTTGCTGTAACAGACAACACTGTAGGGGATGTGGTGTTTAAACAAGGGGGGGATGTGATCTTACTCTTTTTTTCAGACTAGCCAAGATTTCCTGAGAGTCAGCAAAATTAGTCTCATTCTTCAGCCTACAAACATCCATTCAAAGCAGAATATAACCAATATAAACAAATCTAACAATGGAGCTGGTAAGTCTGTCTACAGCCACTGTATAGCAAAAACCTGGAACTCACTTCCTGCCCACATAACTGACAATAAATCCCCATCACAGTTCAAGAAATGTGTTAAAACTCACTTTATGAATAATTGACTGTGCTCCTGTATCCCCCCTGGCTAATGTCTCATTAGAACACTTCATTCACCTAACTTAAGTAACTGCTAAACCAACCAGTCATAGTACTGTACCCACTGAGACTGTTAATTTACTGCTCATCCCATCTCTCCAGGAGTTTGGGAAAACTACCCCAACAATGTTGTGCTTTCCATAAGCAACTAAAACCAGGAGAAGACATATTGTAAATCAATTTATCCTTCTCAGCTAAAACCAGGCGAAGACGTATAATAAATCAATTTGTTATCCTTCTCAACTATAGCGAGCATCATCTGCTCTCTCGGAGCCTTATTCTAAGTCTCTCTGCTTTTACTCTGATAGTAAATCTGTCAAAGGAATCCTAAACTTAGGAATATCTTCTAAAATGTAGTATTGTATGGTAGAGAACGAATGTATCCTATGTGTTAGTTAATATGCATGTCAAAGTCTCTTCTATGGAAATTGTATGTCAAATGTCTGTCCTTAAAACTATGTTTTGTAAAAGAAAAAAAAAATTGTTCTCTCTGAGCTTTTCTCCCTGGGCCTTCACTGAAAATGGACTTGTAATCCAGTTGGACTCTCCCTGTCAACAAATGTAAAATAAGTAAATATGAGTAGACTCCTCTGAGCAGATCCAGTATAGACCCTCCCAAGTGGATGCCACAGACAGAAGTCTTCCAGAACATTGCTCACCTGCAGGGAATTCCCTAATAAGATCTGTTTGTAACTTGTCTGAACAGAACTTAAACCAGATGTTCATAGTGTTTCACTGTTGCAGTCATTACACTTGGGTTATCCTGCTGGCAGGCTACCCGCAGTCGGCCTGAATTCCAAAGTCTTGGTCTTGCGTAGGTTGCTGTCGCCTCTTCCCTGACGTCAGTGTGCCAGGGGTATAAAAGTTGCAGCCAACGCCATTTTCTTCAGTCTTTCTTGCCGTGTGGTGCCTGAAGCAAAAGCAGTTCGCAAGTGCCGGTCGGCCGACTCCTGAAATTTTCAAAAACTAATTTCAGATCCGAAGTCTTCAATAAAGCTAAGTACCCCATTGAGGAAACTTTTTTCTTGCTCCAGACCGATGTCAGAAAAAGTTAACAATTGTATTTCTTGTGGGAAGCAAATACCTCATAAGGATTTTCATTCTTACTGTATTCCATGCCTAGGCCCAGACCACGACGTCACTAGTTGTCTGTTTTGTGCTAGATTTAACAAGCGCACTATTAAACGTCAGTTTGATTTTGCTCGCCATTACTTTGGCCGAAGGTTCAGTTATACCATGCCGTCGGAACAACCGACCGGTATACACAAAAAAACGCAAAGACAAAGATAAAGACAGGCATCAGAGGTCCAAAACTGACGATGAAGCCTCTTCTAGGCCAGTCGCCGGTTCATCAGTTCTCAGTGAGGCGCTTTAGCAGCCCCTGACACCCGCTACCTCAGAGCCACAGGCCACCTCCGACTCCCACGTGGAGATTTCTAGGCCTCTGGAAACTCAAGGTATTGGACCCATGGAAACTAACCCCTCAGATGGGTCCAGAGCCGCTGAGCAGGCATCGGCTTCTGAGGGTGTTTTCAGACCTTCACAGCTTACCATCAAAACAACAACCAAGTCTAAAACTCCATTAAAGACAAAGAAGCAAGTACAGCATTCACCTGGACAGGCCTCCATGCCTAAAAAACAGATTCTTAAATGGCCGAAGACCTAATTACTCTGATCAGGGGTTCCCATCCCCCTCCTGATAAAAGGCCTAGGCAGGATACAGACTGATTCCTCTGACCAGGTTTCCATTTCTTCTGATTCCTCTTCAGACCAGGGATACTCTTTACCCCCCTATGAGGACCCTGATGCTGAAGAATCAATCCCTTCAGCCTCTCCTCCTGAGGATTACTCTTTTGGGGAAACTTTTACATACCATGCGGGAGCATTTCCATTGGGAGGGCCAGGATTATTCAGAATCCAAGAAAAGGCTCAGAGACTTTCTTTTATTGCCTCAGCACAGGCCCCTTGCTATTCCGCCTGTGTTAGATATTGTGGATGATGTGTTCTCTGAATCCAGTTTAAATCCTGATTCTTTGCCCCTGCTCCAGTCAAGCCAGACAGGTACTACAGAGTCCCTGACTCACAAATTTCTTTACAAAAAACCCTTTTGTTGACCCTGAAACTATTTCCCAGGGTCCCAAAGGGGTAAAGGCTTCCACTGCTAAAAATCCAGTTCCCTCTGACAGGGATTCTAGAGCATTAGACAGATGGGAGAAGAAAGTTTAGACTTCCTCAACTTTAGCAATAAGGGCTTTAAATTGCCAGTTCCACATGCTTAAATACCAACCGTACTTAATGTCTCTGTTAAAACAGAAAATGCTTAAAGCTCAGAACATCCTGACTATAAGGAAATGCAGGATTTATTGCATGCAGCTGAACAAGTGGGAAAACATGCTCTGCAATGTGGGTTTGATTCATTAGAGGCTTCTTGTAGAGCAGCAGTTACAGGATCTGTGATTCGAAGGCATGCTTGGTTAAAAGAACAAGGTTTACCTGATCATGTACAGCCAAAATTATTGGATGCTCCTTTACAACATGATATTTTATTTGGTGTTAAGGCCGAAGAGGTATTAAAGAAAATGGAGGATAAGGCAAAATCTATGCAAACAGTAAAGGATTTCTTACAGGTACAGCCACCTCGATTTAGCAGAAATTGGCCTTCAAAAAATTGGTCCTTTCCAGTGTCAGACAGACCACAGAGAGACAGATACAGACGCCCAAGAGGCAGATCTCAGTCCCAAGGCTCTTACAGATCATGACAGTGGGGTGCTTCAACCCCAAAAGGAGGGGAAGACAAGTCACAATCTTATAGGAAACTGCCCCAATGACTTCCCCCTTCAAATGCCAAGCACTTACCTTTTGGCTGCTCCCTTGGGGGAAAACTAGCACTTTTTTCACAAAATTGGCATATAATCGCCCAAGACAAATGGGTTCTGACTATTGTGTTTCAGGGTTACAGGTTCCACTTTCACACTCTACCAAGGCCAAAAGGAATGACAAACCTACCACAAAATCAATGGGCAGAGGCACAAAAACAAATTACAGCCCTCATGGACATGAGAGCTATTCAAAAAGTACCAAAACAAGGACAAGGATTTTACTCTAGACTTTTCCTGGTCCCCAGAAAGGAAAAGCCTGGAGACCCATACTGGACCTATCTACTCTAAATACTTATCTGGATGTTCCGAAATTCAAAATGTTGACACTACAGCAACTTCTTCCCATGCTGGGAAAGAAGGCTTGGCTTGTTACTTTGGACCTCAAAGAGGCATACCTGCATGTCCCCGTCAGACACAATTGCAGAAGATACTTCAGATTCATAGCTGGCTCAATGCATTACCAATTCTCTGCACTGCCCTTTGGCTTATCTACTGCGCCCAGCGTCTTCACAAAATGCCTGGCACTAATAATTGCATTTCGCAGACAAAAAGGAATTCAAATATATCTACTTGGACGACTGCCTTATTCAAGCAGAGAGCAAGGACATTCTTCTAAAGCATCTGGCATTTGTAAAAAGATTGCTAATTTGCCTAGGGTACACAGTAAATGAAAAGAAGTCAAAACTAGTGCCCTCACAAGAGATAATATTCCTGTGTGCCAGCTTAAATACAACGGCCCAGATGGCTTATCTCACGCCAGACAAGCAAAGACAACTGACTCAGTACTTTCAATTGATGGCAACAAAAACCCAACTCCCTGCAAGAAAAATTCTGCAGGCCTTTGGGTTCATGGCGATCTGCATACTACTAATACCATATGCCAGATTGCATATGAGGAAATTACAGTGGTACCTAAAAAGTGTTTGGACTCAACACTGTCACAGTTTGGAAACAGTAATACCACTTATTCCCTGCCTACAACAGGAGTTTCGATGGTGGGCACAGGCATGTCACCACAGCAAGGGACAGCCTTTCACTTTACCCACAGCCAGGCAGACACTAACAACAGATGCTTCGGATTACGCCTGGGGAGCACACATGGCAGGAAAATGTATTCAGGGCAAGTGGGCCGCAGACCAAATGCATCTTCATATCAATCAAAAAGAGATGCTAGCTGTACAAAATGCCCTTATAGCCTTCAAGGACCTACTGCATCCAAGACAACTACTACTAAAGATAGACAACACCACAGTTATGTGGTACGTAAACAAGCAAGGGGACACTCACTCTTATCCCCTCTGCAGACAAGCCATGACCTTGTGGAACACCACTCTAAACTATCAAGTTCATCTGCAAGCACAATTCCTGCCAGGAGTGAAAAACACACTGGCAGACGACTTGAGCAGAAACATCATGGATCCCCACGAATGGGAATTGAATCCACAAATATTTAGAATGATAACACAAAAATGGTGGAGCCCGGACATAGATCTGTTTGCATCCCCAATGAACTGCCAGCTACAGAAATTCTGCACAGGGACTTAACCATCCACAAGCATGGAAAGTGGATGCCCTCTCATTCAGCTCGAAAAACCTACAAGTATATGCTTTCCCACCACTACCTCTCCTTCCAAAGGTACTCATAAAAGCCAGGCAAGAAGAGCCAAAGATGATCCTGATTGCACCAGACTGGCCACGCCAGCACTGGTACCCAATCTTAAATAACTTAGCACAAGGGCCACCCTGGATTTTGCCTCAAATACCACATCTGCTGACTCAGCACAACAATCAGATACTTCACAGCCAGCTAAAGACTTTAAACCTGGCTGCATGGAAGATTCCTTAGTCAAGCAAGCAATGCATCTCTCCAAAGCTGTTATGGATGTCATTCTGGAGGTCAGAAGACCTAGTACCAGGAAAGCCTATTCGGATAAATGGAAGAGATTCTGTGCCTGGAACCAGGCTCACAGCCTTGACCCTCTTGTCTCAAATATTCCTCGGGTACTACAATATTTAACTGAGATGCTGGACAAAGGCCTCTCTTTTTCCTCCATCAAGATCCACGCTTCTGCCATCTCTGCTCATTACAGCACGGATCCACCAATTTTCTCTAATCCTTTGCTAAAACAGTACCTCAGAGGGGCTAAAAACATAAGAACGCCCCGTAGAGCACCTACTCCAATTTGGGATCTCCACTTCGTGTTGGAAAAGTTAACTTTACCTCCTTTTGAGCCAGCTAACACAGCATATTTAAAATATATCTCCTGGAAAACTGCTCTGCTCCAGGCAATAACATCAGCATGAAGAGTTTCAGAATTACAGGCACTAATGGCAGTGGAACCTTTCATCATTTTCCACCAACACAGGGTGTCTTTAAGAACTAACCCTACGTTTATGCCAAAGGTGGTATCAAGTGTGGCTCTAAACCAAACTATTCACTTACTAACTTTTTATCCAAATCCACAGAATAAAGGGGAGAGACTACTGCATTCTTTGGACATTCACAGGCAGTTACGCTTCTACTTGGACAAAACCAAAGCTTTCAGAAAATCTGAGCAATTATTGGTAGCATATGCTGCAAGAGCACAGGGAAAAGCCATTTCAAAACTGACCATTTCAAAATGGCTAGGACACTGTATACGTTTCTGCTATACACACCATGGGAAACCTGTACCTAACAGCATTAGATCTCACTCCACCAGGGCAACAGCCACTTCAACTGCCTACCTCAGAGGAGTACCTACCAAGGACATTTTGGAAGCAGCAACTTGGAGTTCTGTACATACCTTCACCAAGCATTACCATTTGCCTCTATACTCTAAATCCAGAGCTGGCGTCACCACTGCACTGCTGCAGGGCCTTATAGCCACCCCTAATGCCTTATAGAACCAGCCACCCAACCTCAGCTTTGGGATTCTACCCAAGTGTAATGACTGCAGCAGTGTAACACGATGAACATAGTACAGTTTTGTACCTACCATAAATGTAGATGTTCGAGTGTATACACTGCTGCATTCCAGGTTACCCTCTCTCCTACTCTTACTTGCTGGTACGTACCTATGTCTTCTACCCTTTACTACCTATGGGGAGTATTTGCTGGTAACTGAAAGTTGTTGTTTGCTTTTCTTATTTATGTTTTATTAGCAATTTGAATGGCCTACCTTTTGGGGGGCACCTGACATCTGGGGCAAGAAAAACTGAAGAAAATTGCGTCAGCTGCATCTTGTATACCCCTGTCGCACTGACGTCAGGGAGGAGGCGACAACGGCCGGACCAAGACTTTGGAACTCAGGCCGACTGGAGAACCGCTTGACGGCAGGATAACCCAAGTGTAATGACTGCAGCAGTGTATACACTCAAACATCTACATTTATGGTAGGTACAAAACTGTACTTTCTCTGCACTGCCCTTTGGCTTGTCTACTGTGCCCAGGGTATTCACAAAGTGTCTGGCTCCATTTACTGCGTTTTGCAGGCAAAGAAATATTCAAATATATCTATACCTGGACAATTGTCTAATTCAGGCAGAAAACCAGGGCATACTTTTAAATAATCTGGCGTTCGTAAAAAGGGTTCTAACATGTCTGGGGTACACCATAAACTAAAAGAAATCACAACTGGTACCCTGTCAACAAATTACATTCCTGGGTACAAGCTTGAACACAACTGCCCAGATGTCTTTCCTCACGCCAGAAAAGCAAATTCATTTGGTAACTAACTTCAAACAAGTGGCCACAAAAACCCTGCTTTCTGCAAGACAAATACTGCAAGCCTTGGTGTTCATGGCCTCCTGCATTCTTCTAATTCCATATGCAAGACTGCATATGAGGAAACTTCAGTGCTACTTAAAAAGTCTATGGAGTCAACATTGTCACAGCCTGGAAACAGTGATTCCTGTCATACCTTGCCTACGCCTGGAGTTCCTATGGTGGGCAGAGGCCTGCCACCAAAACAAGGGACTTCATTCACACTAACCCCTGCCACCCAAACCCCAACTACAGACGCATCAGACTATGCATGCGGGGCTCACTTGGCAAGGAAGTGCATTTAGGGCAAATGGAACCCAAATCAAATGCACCTACATGTCAAAAAGCAATGTTAGCTGTACAGAATGCTCTGACAGCCTTCTAGGACTACATTCTTCCAGGACAACTAATGGTAAAGACTGACAACACCACGGTTATGTGGTACATAAACAAGCAGGGGGGTACACATTCCTACCCCCTCTGCAGACTAGCCATGGCATTGTGGAACATGGCCTTGAGCTACCAAGTGCACCTACAAGCTCAATCCCTGCCAGGAAAATTGAATACACTGGCAGACGGACTAAGCAGAAATCTCATGGACCCACATGAGTAGAAACTGGAACCACGGGTTTTCAGCATGTTGACAAACAAATGGGGGAGCACAGACATAGATCTATTTGCCTCCCCCCAGAACCACCAGTTGAACAAATTTTGCACAAGGACTCCCCACAAAAAAGCCTGGAAAGTGGATGCTCTGTCCTTCACCTGGAAAAACCTATCAGTCTACACCTTTCCCCCTCTGCCTCTGCTCTCCAAAGTTCTGCTAAAAGTCAAACAGGACAAACCAAGAATGATTTTTTTTGCTCCAGACTGGCCACGCCAACACTGGTACCCACTCCTGTGCAGTGTGTCACAAATATCTCCCTGGCACCTACCTCAGACAACTTCCTTGCTGTCTCAGCAGGATAACCAAATTCTGCACCCTCAACTTCCAACATTGAACCTTGCAGCTTGGCTAATCACTTAAATTCACCCTTAGCATCCCTCAGCAAACCTATTTTGGATGTAATCTTGGAGGCGAGAAGACCTAGTACTAGAAAGTCTTATGCTGACAAATGGAAAAGATTCTGTGCCTGGAACCAGTCTTTAGGGATGAGCACAGCAGCGCCCAATTTACCTCAGATTTTGCAATACTTAACTGACATGTTTCACAAGGGCTTGTGTTTTTCCTTTATTAAAATCCACGCTTCAGCTATTTCAGCTCACTATAACACAGAACCACCCCTCTTTTCTCATCCCATGCTCAAGCAGTATCTCAGAGGGCAAAGAACTTGAGACCACCCAGGAGAGCTCCTTCCCCTGCCTGGGACCTTTAATTTTGTTTTGGAGAAGCTCACTCTACCTCCTTTCGTGCCAGCTGCTACTGCAGATTTAAAATTTCTTTCTTGGAAAACTGCCTTCCTTTTAGCAATCACTTCAGCTAGAAAGATATCTGAATTACAGGCCCTTATGGCAGTGGAGCTTTTCATCATCTTTCATGCGGACAGGGTATCTCTGAGGACCAATCCATCTTTCATGCCCAAGGTGGTTTCCACTGTGGCTGTTAGTCCATTCATTTGCCAACCTTCTATCCCAATCCACAGAACAAAGGGGAACGGATTCTGCATTCCTTGGACGTGCACAGACAACTTAGATTCTACTTGGACAGAACTAAAGAAAATCTGAACAATTGCTAGTAGCATTTGCTGCTGGGGCAGAGGGGAAGGCTATTTCAAAACAAACCATTTCTAAATGGATAAGCCATTGCATTCATTTCTTCTATAAGCACCATGGAAAACCTATCCCCAGGGGATCAGATCTCATTCCACCAGGGCTGCATCTATTTCTACAGCCTTTTCTCAGAGGTGTTCCTACCAGGGATATCCTAGAAGCTGCTACCTGGAGTTCTGTACATATTTTCACCAAGCATCATCATTTACCAATTTTCTCTAAATCCAGAGCTGGCTTTGCCACTGCTGTCTTGCAGGGCCTTATAGCTGGTCCTAATGCTGTATAATTTCCTCCTCCCAACCTTAGCTTTGGGAATCTAACCAAATGTAATGACTACAACACTGAAACACGAAGAACATAGTACAGTTGTGTACACTTACCATAAATGTAGATGTTCGAGTGTATTCACTGTTGCAGTCCTGGTTACCTTCCCTTCAGCCCCCTGTTTTTATGTGGCTATACCTCTACTTTTACTATGCTTAAAAGCCTTTTTGGTGTATTTGATTTTGGTTGGAGGTATATTTTTGTGTTTTTAATTTTATTTGCCCCCCATTTGGGGGGCACCTGACATCTGGGGCAAGAAAAACTAATGTAATGGTGTCAGCGGCATGTTTTATACCCCTGACGACCTGACATCATGGAAGAAGGGACAGCAACTGACACAGGACCCAAGACTTTGTTAATCAGGCCGACTGAGGGCAACCTGCCAACAGTTTACCCAAATGTAATGACTGCAAAAGTGAATACACTCGAACATCTACATGTATGGTAAGTGTACACAACTGTACTGTACTTCGTGTTCCACTGTTACAGTCATCACATTTGGGTTATCCGCCTGCAGGTAGCCCTCAGACGGCCTGAATACCATAGTCTTTGGATTTGTGCGTCAGATGCTGTTGCTTCTTCCTTGACGTCAGGTTGTCGGGGGTATAAAACATGCGGCCGACGCTATTACATCAGTCTTTCTTGCCGTACGGTGTCCGAAGCAGATCGCAAGTGCCGGTCGGCCGACTCCTGAAATTTACGTTTTTGAGTTTCAGTCCTGAAGTCTTCAAAAAGATAAGTACCCCGTTGGGGATCCTTTTTTCTTGCACAAACCGATGTCAAAAAAATTAACAATTGTCTTGCCTGTGGAAAACAAATGCCTCATAGAGATTTTCATTCTTACTGCGTCACCTGTTTAGGCCCTGACCACGATGTCCCTTGCTGTCGGTTTTGTGCCTTGTTCAGCGGCCGAACTATTCGTCATCGGGCTATTTTTGTAGCTAAATACTTTCGTTCTTGATCTCCGTACTCCGAAATGGCTTTAAGCCATCCGACTACCGATCTCCCGAAAAAACGTAAGGATAAAGACAGAGGCAGACCACATAGCTCCAAAACTGCCGACTATGCTTCCGATAAGCTAGTCGCCTGTCCACCGGTACTCAGTGAGGCGCTTTCGCAGAACCTGATACCCGCTACTACAGATTCTCAGGCCTCTACTGAGACCCATTTGAAGTCCAGTATGTTGCGAGATGCTTCGACTATGGAGCCTGCAGATGTCTCTACCTTGGATGGGTCCGGAGCCGCTGTGCAGGCACTGGCTTCTGAGGGTGTATTCTGGCCTACCGATTTTCATAGTAAACAGACTTCATTTCAAGCAAAAAATACAGAATTCCTCAGGCCTAAAGCTCGCACTAAGCCTAGAAAACTGATGACCATAGGCATTTTCAGGCCCATATGCCTCGAAAAACAAATGATTAGAATGGCTGAGGACCTTATTACCTTAATTAGGGGGAAGTCGGCCTTCCCCCTCTGAGATCTAGAACTGATTTTCTTTCTGATTCTTCTGATCAGGAATCTGATGTCTTTGTTCCTTCTGACTACCAGGATTTACCCTTGTCTACTTATGAGTATTCTGATGCAGAGGATTCCATTCCCTCTGCTTCCCCTCCAGAAGATTTTTCTTATGGTGAAACCTTGCATTACCCTTAGGGAGCATTTCCGTTGGGAAAGCCAGGACTATTCTCAAGTCCAAAAAGAGACTTAAGGAATTTTTAAACCTGCCTCAACACAGGCCTCTAGCTATTCCTTCTGTTCTGGAGATTGTAGATGTTTTCTTGGAATCCATCCTTACCCAGCTCCCAGGAGTACCTGACACTCACAAATTCCTTTTCAAGAATCATATTTCGGATCCAGAGACCATTTCCCAAGGACCAAAAGGCATTAAGGCTACTACTGCCAAAACTCCTACCCCTTCTGATAGGGATTCTAGAGCTTTAGACAGGGTAAGAAGGTATGTACTTCTGCCTCTTTGGCCATTAGGGCTTTAAATTGCCAGTTTCATATGTTTAAGTATCAGCAGCATATTATGGGTGTAATTAAACAGAAAATAATGTTCATTCCAGACTATGCTGAGCACATCGATTTACAGGAGTTAATGCATTCTGTTGTCCAAGTAGGTAAACATTCTTTGCAATGTGGTTTTGATGCTTTAGAAGCATCTTGCAGGGCTGCTGTCACTGGGTCTGTACTTAAAAGGTATGCCTGGCTTAAGGAACAAAACTTGCCAGATCATGTTAAAGCTAAATTACTGGATGCACCCTTACAACAAGAGCACCTTTTTGGCAACAAAGCAGAAGAAGTCCTCAAAAGGTAAA